>NC_090300.1:112555625-112857187 GCF_039906515.1 Pseudorca crassidens | reverse complement strand
CTCCATGGGATTTTGTCTATTGACAATATGGCAGCTGTTCTAAAAGGGATTGTCACAAAGTAAGTATTCTAAGGGACACTGCCACTCTCTTAAGAACTTGGAACAGATACATGCAGATGGTTACCTCCATATTCTGTTGCACTGAGCAAGCACTAAATTTGCTTGATTTCAAAGTGAAGTGGCAAAAAATCTCTCTCAATGGCAGAAATGTCAAAGAATTTGTGGTCATTTTCCATAATAATTAACACTGTGTAGTGACTTTTAGGAACAATCACATTTTAATAAGCAATTAGAAGCAAAAATCTTGCTGACTTGGGAGGATTTAGTTCTCTTTAGTCACAGAAACATAACATTGGTGTCAGTGACATGTCACATATCCATTTTCAAATCTTCCTCTGTGATAGAATAAATCAGCTACACTGATGTGTCCAACTCATTGCACCATTGCTGAAATTTCTTCTCATATATAACAAAGCAAAATCTATTTATATTGATTGCAAAATATTGTAAAAAGTAATGCCCAAAGCATCCTGACTTGACTTTCTAAAATTGGATTTTCCAGAATCAGCCATATGTTTTTTCCCTCTATGTATAACAAATAACTTCAGTGTGAGAAAACATCATTTTCTGTATATCCTAAGACATTTGACTTCAGTGACTACACAGGACTTGTAAAATGAAAACCATGTCTGAGGACTAAACTTACTGTTATGTCTTCTTTGTCTTTGACTCAAGAAGGGGACTTAGAATGTACCCAGGGACAAGAGTTCATTATTCAGTTACATTCTTGTGTTGTCTGAGAGAGATCTTCATGAGGGCTTTCAAATAATACATATTAATATATACGCAGGACAAGGAAGATGCTTTTTTTGTCTAGAAAATTCTACCAAAGATACACTACATGGCATTTTTAGAGCCAACTTATAAAACTTCCATTGATCTACATGAATGATATCTGTGAATTTGGGAAACCTGGAAGAACATGAGTTAAAAATACACTTAGAGTATTGGATCAGGTGAAAATATTGTGTTAAAACATGCATTTTGAGGAACATTTATTGTTGTTTGTTTCATTTGGATAGTTTTTAGAGTTGACCTATTTTGAATTTCAAAACGAGTCCAGTTATTTTCAGAACGTGGAGAGCATGGGACAAAAAAAGAAATAACTCAAGGATAAAGTCTTAAGTACAAATTAATTCAAGGAAGATATTAAAAGATGACCAGTTATTATAATAATTTTGGAGATTATGAAAGTGAAATCATATTCTAAATTACACTAAGGTGATAAAAAAAAACTTGTGGGAGTGAATGTAGCAGATTTAAAAAAAGAAAAGAAAAAGCAGAATCTATATTAATTTAGTGGCTTTGTTCAGAATCTGTGAAAACCTATATAGTCTTTGAAAAACAAACACAAACAAATATGTCATCTCTCACCTGAATGTAAACTTCATGATGGCAAAATATTTTCTTCTGTTGTTCATTCCTCAATATTTAATTCTTAGGACAGTGTCTGGCTTGTAGTAGGTTCTCAAAAAATACCTGTTGGAAAAATTTTGAATGAACCTATGAATATGAATCAAAAAATCTATGGCAAACCACACTCCTGAAAGCAACCCATTTAACCTACTATGATGAATGCAGTAGTATTAATGTTATTCTTTTCATTATTATTTGTAAACTACTGGAAAGGACTTTTAAAAGGAATAAAATATCCAGCTATTCATCAGAGATAGTCTTTGCTAATCTAAAATCAATCTACCTACCTATCAATCTTTCATCACTCTATCTATAAACACAAAGGCTGATTTAATGAGGAAGAAATTCTTATACAATAAAATTTTATTTGTTAAAAACTGGATGCCTAGCCTCAAAATCATAGAGAATATTAGATGAGGACTGTATAGATTAAAGGCATTTGCATCAAATATATTCTCATTGTGTCTGCTTCAAGATTGCTAAATATCATGCATGATCTCCTTCTTTCAAGTCAAGCTTGGCCTGGGAGGTCTGGCTCTCAATATGGGCCAGAGAACCCTTCTGAGGTCTTAACAAATCATAAGTCCTGTGAAGAAATCATTACTCTTGAAACCCAAAGACATTTGTGCATATTTTTTGTCTTTTCATCTCTCTCTGTCTCTCATAATCTTTCTCTCCAATGTTATTATATATTCTGTGTGTGTGTGTCTCTTTTTCTTTATATTTTCCTGGATAACGACAGAATCTCCCCTGTGAAGAAGTCTTTCAGGAGTACCAAAATCAAAGCTCTCTGGGGAGAGAAAACATTATTTTCTGGCTAACAGATTAGAAGAACCAGCCATAAGTATCCTATCATATTAAGCTAAGTAAAATTAAATATAAATCAAACATAAGTCAAAGACTTAGATTTAAAAATAAGATATTTAGTGGAATATTAGTTCACTAAATTCATTCCATGGACTTCTACACAGATGTTATGCAGGGACCACAAATTTGTCTCTATGAATTCTACCACATAATACATATAAGTACATTACTTTTTGTAATACTGATTATTTATACTCTTCAAAAATAAATTTTAAAAATATATACAAAGGATAAATGGATTTTTGTGTTTGAGGAAGAAATAATTATCCATGGTATGTTAACTATTCCTAAAATAATGTTAAATATTTGAATTTCATAATGAAGCTTGTGTATGTCCATGCCCTCAGTGAAGAGGAAGGAGTTGAGCCTGCTTGATAATTGAGGCAAAACAGGTGAGATGGAAACAGCCTAATGACAAGCACTATTCCTGGCCTTGGTGCCAGGTACCATACTCTCCAATCATTATGGTTGGTCTTTCTATAGTCTCAAGTACTGTCTTAGAAGCTTCTCGAGGTAGTAAGATGGGGAACTAGTGGTTCACTTATGTTGTTTCCTATATTCGTGGCTTATTCTCCTTCACTGCCTGATACTTACTGTCTTAAAAAACATTGTTTCACATATTTTGTCTCATTTTTTGTTTTGTATTTTTCTGTTTTTGTCTTTGCTTTGTTTTGTTTTGAGCAGGATAGTAACTTTGATCCTGTTGCTCCATGTTGGCTGAAAGCAGAAGTTTCTTTTATCTAAACTCTGTATACCTCAAGATAAAATAAGTGTACTTTTACTCTCTACCTCCTAGAAATGTTAAAATCTTAAATTATATAATTATAATTTATTATATTTATAATTTACTTTTAATTTGTTATTAATTATAATTAATAACTAACATACTTTTAATAGTATCTGAAACAGATTAAATATTCAATAAGTATTATCTATCATTATGTTACTGATTCTAGGCCTTACTCTCAAGTACCCTACCCACTGACAAAGACTTACTCCTTGACCAAACTTTGGTTAGGTTCCTCTGAGCCTTTTTCTCAAGTAGGCCTTGACATTTTGTGTCTGTGTCCATCCTGGCCAGGTCCAGCTTTAGCAAGAGTCTTGCTAAGTTATTGTAGTGAGAATCCCCTGCTCGTTGATATGTCATTACCCTCAATATCTGATAAATTCTCATCCCCACCCTTGATATCTGGTCACCTTGGCCCACCTTCATCAAGAATCCTGCTAAGTTGGCTTGGCAAGAATCCCCCCACTCTTGATGTCTCCATTATGTAATTATACACCCACTGACCTCCTCACTCTGTTTTTGGTTATAAATCTCCAGCTATCTTTACTATATTCAGAGTTGACTCTGGTCTCTCTCTCCTATTATCATAATCTTATTGCAATAATATGGAACAAAGTCTTCCTTACTGTTTTAACAAGTGTCAGAATAGTTTTTTTTTTTTTTTTTTCTTAACATCACCATTATTTGTTCTTTTTCCTTCAATCCAGTAATCCAGTTCTCACTTGATGGTGCAGGCTATTTGCAGTATACTTTGGTTCCTATTCTTGCCTCTATTGAAAACATTTCTATCTAATCCTTTAGTAGATCTAGGGGCTGCTTTGTCCCTCTCAGTCTCCCATGCCTAACAGGCAACCTCTTATCTGTATATGATAGACTGGATGTTTTGTCCAATGGTGGGATGTTTTTTCTCCCATGTTCATTTAACTTTAACTTCACTGAAAATCTGACCCCACTACCATGATGCACATGTATAATCCAAATATAACATTTTGTCACTGAAGTGACAAATATGTATTCAAGGCCTTTTAGTTCTGAGAATATCTATAAAAGTCAAGAAAAATTACCAAAATTAAACTTGTCATACGTTTAATTTTCAATTTTACCACTCCTTGAAGCACATATCTTTGACTCCCTAGATTTTTAAAAAATCATATGTGTAATCATAAAAAAACTATACACAGCCTATAGACTTATTCCTATGATTAGAATCAAATTATAGGACTGGAGTCAAGTTACAAAATAGCTTTATTTTATGACAATGACTTGATTCCTTTATTTCTTGGTATATATTAGTAACTTGGGTCTTTTTTATTTATTAGACTGTATAATACTTCAAAGTATAGCAAGATGATACTTAAGGTTTGAAATAATACCTTGGACTTAAGAAAGAGAAAAATACACCAATTATTTATAGGTCAAGGTTGTATTAGCAAATTCTGATATTAAATATATTGCATTCTTATTAGGAAAACTATTACAAGCCTGTTGGAGACTTCTTTTCTCCATGGAGTATTCTCCTTTTGTCCTTTAAATAGTGCTATAACTTATACAAGCATCATTTGGATTCTGCCTTATAATCATTGTATATTCAATATAAACATTTGCTTTGTGGTGTGTCAATGTGACTTTTGTTGGTCCCTGGAGGAAGAAATAAAATACTCTTATTTTTCAGTGCAGATAACCACATTCCAATTGAACGTTCCACATTTGTAGGCCATATTCATACCATATAATTATTGAATGATAGTTTTGTGTGTTTGATTTTCTTTTGTTTTTTAAGTTAACATTATTGTATAAAACAAATAAAATAGACTTTCATTGACCTTGCATTGACTTATAATTTATGTGCATTTGTGTATTGAATTGAGACTGCCTTAATTAACATGCTCTTTTGTACTGAGCAATTCCAAGATCCACAGGAAGCCACTTTTGTACAACATTCAGTGGCACATACATTTATAGGATATGTTCTAAGGGTACATTCTGCTTTGTAATAATCAGCCATTCATCATAACCCAAGAATAGATTTTTTTCCTCAGAAAAGTTTACCAGATATTGAATTTTAGAAATGAAATCAAATCATACCTTATCTCTGAGAAGACCAGAGTATTGTTTTAGACAACAGGACCACAATTTTCAAGTCTCTCTGATAAACCATCATATCAATCAAATTTAATCAAGTTAAAATATCAATGGTCTGATTTAGAATGTGGTGATTATAAATTGTTATGGCCAATATCTTCTCCATTCACCCCCTAGCTGCCCAAAGAAAGAAAATAAAATATCTACAAAGTGGAAGCTGCTTTACAGGTAAGAAAACCCAATATTAGTTTCTTTTTTCCATTTGTATCACTCATACAATATCAATTTGCAGATTATTCTTTGTACTGCATACTTTCAAGGCAGAAGATGGATGAGAATCCAGGTGTCATTCTGTAAAAAGAAGAAAACTACAGATGGTGTCTTAGTTTCTGGGGCTGCCTTAACACAGTATCACAAACTAGGTGGCTTAGAACAACAAAAATTTATTTCTCACAGGTCTGGAGTCTAGAAGACTGAAACCAAGATACTGACAGGGTTGGTTCCTTCTGAGGTCTGTGAGGAAAAATCTGTTGCATGCCTCTCTCCTAGCTTCAGGTCACCTCAGTCATTTCCTGTCTTGTAGATGGCATTCTCCCTGTGTCTTCTCATCATATTCCCTCAATGTACTTCTCTGTATTTAAATTTACTCCTTTTTTAAGGACATGATGATATTGTATCAAAGTTCTTTAATGAGCTCATTTTAACTTAATTACCTGTATAAGGCCACTATTTCTAAGTAAGGTCACATTAGTAATAGGTATTGGGAGTTAAGGCTTCAACAACTTTTTGTTTGACACAATTCAAACCATAATAGATGGTAAAAGAGAGAAGACGAACCTTCTCAGAAATCCACTCTGTGGTTGTAGTTTTTAACATCTTCTGGGAAACATCTCCTGACTTCATGAATTACAGAACCATATTTAGCAAATTTATGTGTACTACATTACTAAGTAATGAGGAATTTTTCTAGACATCTGTGAAAATTAACTTATCCTTTGGCTTAAAATATATTAAAAAAAAAGTCAAATTTGTCAAAAAACAAAAAAGATTATCAAACAAATTTCTCCTCATCTCTGATCTGAAAGAAAATAAGTTCCCACCATCCACCCAAAAGGGATAACTGAATGGTCACCAGAGGAAGAAAGGAACAAAATATCTACAAAACAACTAGAAGACAATTAACAAACATAGCAATAGCAAACACTTACCTATCAATACTTTAAATATAAATGGACTAAATTCTCCAGTCAAAAGACATAGAATGGCTAAATGAATAGAAAAACATGACTGAACTGTATGCTGCCTACAAGAAACTTGCTTAAGTTTAAGGACAGATAGACTAAAAATGAAAAGAAGGAAAAAGGTATCCCATGCATACGGAACCAAAAGAGAGCAAAGGTAGCTATTCTTATATTAGACAAAGTAGGCTTTAAGTCAAAAACTGTAACAAGAAACAAAGAAGGTCATTATATAATGACACATGGATTGACTCATCAAGAGGATATAACAATTACAAATATTTAAGCACCAAAAATTGGAGCTGAAACCACAAAACTCCTAGAAGAAAATATAAGGAAAAACCTCCTTGATACTGGTCTTGGCAATGACTTTTTGGATTTGACACCAAAAGCAAAGGTAACAAAAGTAAGAATCAGTAAGCATGAGGTGATAACTCATTGTGGTTCTGATTTGCATTTTCTGGTTGATTAGTGATGTTGAGTATTTTCTCACGTACTTGTTGCCCATTTGTATGTTTTCTTTGGATAAATGCTTATTCAGGTCTTTTGCCTATTTTACAATTATCTGTTTGAGCTTTTTTGCTATTGAGATGAATGCATGCCTTATTCATTTTTATATTTACCACTTGTAGGATACATGGTTGCAAATAATTTCTCCCATTTTGTACGCTGCCTTTTCATTTTGTTGATTATTTCCTTTGCTGTGCAGAAGCTTTTTAGTTTGATGTAGTCCCACGTGATGCTTTTTTTTAAAAAAATGCATTTATTTATTTACTTTTGGCTGTACTGGGTTTTTTTTGCTGGGCACAGGCTTTCTCTAGTTGCGGTGAGCTGGGGATACTCTTTGTTGTGGTGCAGGGGCTTATCATTTTTTGGCTTCTCTTGTTGTGGAGCATGGGCTCTAGGTGTCAGGCTTCAGTAGTTGTGGCATGCAGGCTCAGTAGTTGTGGCTTGTGGGCTCCAGAGCGCAGGCTCAGTAGTTGTGGCTCATGGGTTTAGTTGCTATGCGGCATGTGGGATCTTCCCAGACCAGGGATCAAACCTATGTCCCCTGCATTGGCAGGTGGATTCTTAACCACTGCACCATCAGGGAAGCCCCCACATGATAATTTCTGTGTTTGTTGCCTTTGCTTTTGGTGTTAAATCCAAACATTCATTGCCAAGGCTAATGTCAAACAGCTGTCTCCCTCTACTTTCTATGTTTAAATAGATAGCCAGTGGTTGATTCTCAGACATCCACAAGCATTTTGTAAACAGGTGAGATGTTTATATTGACTGTTTAAAAAAATTAACCAAAATTATGCATGTAATGATATATAATAGTTAATATTTAATAATATATTCAAATATGGATACTATAATCTATGTATGAATAGATAAAGAAGAACTTGTAGGAAACATATTAAAACTTAAAATATATTAAAACCTAAGTATATCTGGTAATAGAAAAATCTCTCAGTTCACCTCTTCCATATACATGTGACTCAAACAATAAAGAAGATAAAATGGCAATGCAATTTCATCAGTTTCAAAGAATTTAGGTGGTAGGATATTAATCAAATTATATATATTACATGTTGTGGCAAACTATCATGTGCGTTCTTTTGTTGCACAGACTCACAATTTTTTGTCTTCTACCAAGAACTTCAGTTGGTTTACAGAAATGGTGATACAATGATTTTAATCTCCATCCTAAGATACAGACCATTGTTTTATCACGTGATTGGTATGAGTTGCTCTGCAACTTTAGTACAAATCAAAATTATCTATATGTTTTTATTTATACTATGATAAATTTTAACATATAGAAGAAAAAATGTAGACTAGCGAAGTTGAAAGTTGTATATAATGAGAATCTGTTGTTCTATTCTCACATATAGTACTCATATTCTTAGCCAAAATTTGATGATTAAACTTTCTGCTAATTCCATCCAAAAACAAAAGAATACACTTTCTTCTCAAGTGCTCATTGAACATTCTCCAGGATAGATCATATCTTGGGTCACAAATCAATAAAGCATTAGTAAATTTAAGAAAATTGAAATCATATCAAGTATCTTTTCCAACCACAAAACTATGGGACTAGATATCAATTACGGGAAAAAAAATCTGTAAAAAATACAAACACATGGAGGCTAACAATACACTACTAATAACCAAGAGATCACTGAAGAAATCAAAGAGGAAATCAAAAAATACCTAGAAACAAATGACAAGGAAGATACGACAACCCAAAACCTATGGGATGCAGCAAAAACAGTTCTAAGAGGGAAGCTTATAGCAATAAAATCCTACCTTAAGAAACAAGCAACATCTCAAATAAACAACATAACTTACACCTAAAGCAATCAGAGAAAGAAGAAGAACAACAAAAAAAACCCTCAAAGTTAGCAGAAGGAAACAAATCATAAAGATCAGATCAGAATTAAATGAAAAAGAAATGAAGGAAACGATAGCAAAGATCAGTAAAACTAAAAGCTGTTTCTTTGAGAAGATAAACAAAATTGATAAACTATTAGCCAGACTCATTAAGAAAAAAAGGGAGAAGACTCAAATCAATAGAATTAGAAATGAAAAGGGGGAAGTAACAACTGATACTGCAGAAATACAAAGGATCAGGAGACATGACCACAAGCAACTCTATGCCAATAAAATGGACAACCTGGAAGAAATGGACAAATTATTAGAAAAGTACAACCTTCTGAGATTGAACCAGGAAGAAATAGAAAATATAATCAGACCAATCACAAGCACTGAAATGGAAACTGTGATTTAAAATCTTCCAAAAAACAAAAGCCAAAACCAGATGGCTTCACAGGCAAATTCTTTCAAACATTTAGGGAAGAGCTAAAATCTATCCTTCTCAAACTCTTCCAAAATATAGCAGAGGGAGGAACACTCCCAAACTCATTCTACGAGGCCACCATCACCCTGATAGCAAAACCAGACAAAGATGTAACAAAGAAAGAAAACTACAGGCCAATATCACTGATGAACATAGATGCAAATATCCTCAACAAAATACTAGCAAACAGAATCCAACAGCACATTAAAAGGATCATACACCATAATCAAGTGCGTTTTATCCCAGGAATGCAAGGATTCTTCAATATACGCAAATCAATCAATGTGATACACCATATTAACAAACTGAAAGATAAAAAACATATGATAATCTCAATAGTTGCAGTAAAAGCTCTCAACAAAATTCGACACCAATTTATGATAAAACCCCTCCAGAAACCAGGCATAGAGGGAACTTACCTCAACATAATAAAGACCATATATAACAAACCCACAGCCAATGTCACCTTCAATGGTGAAAAATTGAATCCATTTCCAATAAGATCAGGAGCAAGACAAGGTTGCCCACTCTCACCACTATTATTCAACATTGTTTTGGAAGTTTTAGCCACAGCCATCAGAGAAGAAAAAGAAATAAAAGGAATCCAAATCACAACAGAGAAGTAAAACTGTCACTGTTTGCAGATGACATGATACTATACATACAGAATCCTAAAGATGCTATCAGAAATCTACTAGAGCTAATCAATGAACTTGGTAAAGTAACAGGATACAGAATTAATACACAAAAATCTCTTGAATTCCTAAACACTAATGACGAAAAATCTGAAAGAGAAATTAAGGAAACAATTCCACTTACAACTGCAACAAAAAGAGTAAAATACCTAGGAATAAACCTACCTAAGGAGACAAAAGACCTGTATGCAGAAAACTATAAGACACTGATGAAAAAAATTAAAGATGATACAAACAGATGGAGAGATATACCATGTTCTTGGATTGGAAGAATCAGCATTGTGAAAATGACTATACTACTCAAAGGAATCTACAGATTCAACGCAATCCTTATCAAACTACCATTGACATTTTTTACCGAAATAGAACAAAAAATTTCACAATTTGTATGGAACCACAAAAGACCCCAAATAGCTAAAGCAATCTTGAGAAAGAGAAATGGAGCTGGAGGAATCAGGCTCCCTGACTTCAGAATATACTACAAAGTTACAGTAATCAAGACAGTATGGTACTGACACAAAACAGAAATATAGATCAATGGAACAGGATAGAAAGCCCAGAGATAAACCCACAGACATATGGTTACCTTGTTTTTGACAAAGGAGGCAAGAATATACAATGGAGAAAAGACAGCCCCTTCAATAAGTAGTTCTGGGAAAACTGGACAGCTACATGTAAAAGAATGAAATTAGAGCACTCCTTAACACCATACACAAAAATAAACTCAAAATGGATTAAAGACCTAAGTATAAGGCCAGACACTATCAAACTCTTAGAGGAAACCATAGGCAAATCACTCTATGACATAAATCACAGAAAGATCCTTTTTGACCCACCTCATAGAGAAATGGAAATAAAAACAAGAATAAACAAAAGGGACCTAATGAAACTTCAAAGCTTTTCCACAGCAAAGGAAACCATAAACAAGAGGAAAAGAGAGCACTCAGAATGGGAGAAAATATTTGCAAATGAAGCAACTGACAAAGGATTAATCTTCAAAATTTACAAGCAGCTCATGCAGCTCAATATCAAAAAAACAAATAACCCAATCCAAATATGGGCAGAAGACCTAAATATACATTTCTCCAAAGAAGATATACAGATTGCCAACAATCAAATGAAAGAATGCTCAACATCATTAATCGTTAGAGAAATGAAAATCAAAACTACAATGAGATATCACCTCACACCTGTCAGAATGGCTGTCATCAAAAAATCTACAAACAATAAATGCTGGAGAGGGTGTGGAGAAGAGGGAACACTCTTGCACTGTTCGTGGGAATGTAAATTGATATAGTAACTATTGAGAACAGTATGGAGGTTCCTTAAACAACTAAAAATCGATCTACCATACAACCCAGCAATCCCACTTCTGGGCATATGCCCGGAGATTATCATAATTCATAAAGAGTCATGTACCACAATGTTCATTACAGCTCTATTTACAATAGCCAGGACAAGGAAGCAACCTAAATGTCCATCTACAGATGAAAGGATAAAGAAGATGTGGCACATGTATACAGTGGAATATTAGCCATAAAAAGAAATGAAATTGAGTTATTTGTAGTGAGGTGGATGGACCTAGAGTCTGTCATACAGAGTGAAGTAAGTCAGAAAGAGAAAAACAAATACCGTATAGTAACACATATATATGGAATGTAAAAAAAAAAAAAAAAAAAAAAAGGTCATGAAGAAACTAGGGACAGGACAGAAATAAAGACACAGATCTACTAGAGAATGGACTTGAGGACATGGGGAGGGGGAACGGTAAGCTGGGACAAAGTGAGAGAGTAGCATGTGCATATATAAACTACCAAATATAAAACAGATTGCTAGTGGGAAGCAGCCACATCACATAGGGAGATCAGCTTGGTGCTTTGTGACCACCTAGAAGGGGTGGTTAGGGATGGTGGGAGGGAGGGAGATGCAAGAGGGAAGAGATATGGGGATATATGTGTATGTATATCTGATACACATTGTGATAAAGGAGAAACTAAAACACCATTGTAAAGCAACTATACTCCAATAAAGATGTTAAAAAAACCCACAACTTTCTGCTAGATGGTATACCTCAAATTAAATTCTGCATAAGAATCAATTTATATACCTTCTGTAACTATTACAAAGAGCGATTCCAATGATCCATAACATATAAACTAAATCAGTACGTATGAGGTTGGATACTGATTCTGTTTACTAAGTAAACTATCAAAAATTGTCAGAAAATCACAGAGCTGGAAGAATAACTGAAATATCTCTTACTAAAATGTTTTAAATGACTGTTCACTGACTGCTTCTTAATTTCCTTCTTAAAATTAAAAAAACAGATCTAGATATAAATCAGAGGCACAGGCTATATGCTCAGAGATTCATATAGCAAGTCTGTGGTCTAACCACAGGCTGTATTATTTTAAAAGTCCTGTAGTGACTATTCTGTAGAAGCAGGATTAAGAATTATTATTTTTTTTTTGTGGAATCTAAAATATGATACAAATAAACCTATGTGCAAAACAGAAACAGACTCACACACATAGAGAACAGATTTGTGGTTGCCACTGGGGAAGTGGGATGTGGGAGGGATGGATTGAAAGTTTGGGGTTAGCAGATGCAAACTATTATATATAGAATGGACAAACAACAAGATGCTACTGTATAGCACAGGGAAATATATTCAATATCCTGTGATAAACCATAATGAAAAATAATATAATAAAAAATATATATTTATATATATGTACAACTGAATCACTTTGTTGTACAACAGAAATTAACACAACATTGTAAATCAGCTATACTTCAATAAAAAATAATATTTATTATTTTTTTTAAATGGAAATGTTGGGAACCATATAAAATTGATAATTTCTTCCAACATACAAAATTTAAAATAAAAATAAATGTATTTATATATTTGTTCTCTATGTCTGTGTCTCTATTTCTGCTTTGTAAATAAGATTTTTTATACCAAATTTTTCAGATTCCACATATATGTGTTGATAACTGTTGATAACTGATAACTGTTTTTCTCTTTCTGACTTAACTTCACTCTGTATGTCAGTCTCTAGGTCCATCCATGTCTCTACAAATGACCCAATTTCCCTCCTTTATGTACGGACACCAAGGGGGAAAGGGGGAAGGTGTGATAAATTGGGAGATTGGGATTGACATATATATACTATTGATACTATGTATAAAATAGATAACTAATAAGAACCTACTCTATAGCTCAGGGAACTCTACTCAATGCTCTGTGGTGACCTAAATGGGAAGGAAATCCAAAAATAGGGGATATATGTATAAATATAGCTGATTCACTTTGCTGTACAGTAGAAACTAACACAATATTGTAAAGCAGCTATACTCCAATAAAAAATTTTTTAAATATATTTATCAATTTGACTGACTAGGGCCATCTTTGATGTATTTCAGATTTAGGAATAATTAAAGGTATTCTTTAAATTACTTTAAATGTAGTAATTGTTCACTGTAAAATTATCCTCAGAAGAGTATACCAAATGTTATAATATGAAAAGTTAAATTCCTTGAAATCCCCACTTTTCAATTATACGTATCAAAGATGAGTTAATTTTCAAATATTTTTTCTCAATGTTATGTAGTTATATATACATATGTAAAACAAAGAACAATAACAACAAAAACAACAACAAATATATACATTAAAATGTCAGTTTTCATTATCAGATACCTGAATCCCTCACCAGAAACATTCAGACTATCTGCACATGTAACTTTTTTTTCTTTCTCATAGAAAAAGATAATAATATTCCCAGTGCTCTGTATTTTATTGAATTTTCCACATATGTTGGCAATCTTCCCATACTAGAACTTGTGCATCTAATTGTTTTAATGGCCACTTACTAATACACTTTACAATTATAAAATAATGTATTTAACAATCCCTTCATTTGTAAATATTACATTGTTCCACTTTTGATCTAAACATTTTAAGAGTGTAAAAATAAACATGTTTACTTCAATTTCTACCACTGATAAAAAACAAAGGTTTTTGCATTTGAACAGTTGCAAGTTAGTGACAAACCATTCTCCAAAAATATTCCATAGATTTTAACCCCTTCCCAATAAAGCATGAATGTTCATTTCCCATGTATTCTCACCAATAGTGATGATTATAAAAATAATTTAATTTTTGGTATTCTAATCTAAAAGGTGCCTTGTAGTTTCAATTTTCTTTGCTATAATTACAAGCAAAATTAAACCTTTCTGCCTATTTATTGATGGTGTGATTATTTTTCTGTGAATTGCCTGTTTGTATTATTTTGTAATATATAAGTGTTCCTATTCTGTGTATATATACACATAGTAGAAAAAAACAAACAAAAAACAAACAAACAAAAATCCCACTAGTCACTGTTCTATTACCTGTACTTACTGAGCACCTCTTAAAATTACATGTTTCATATATTGGAAAAATAAGTATTTTGTAATTTTATTATTTTTTGTCAAAATTCTTCCTCCTTCATATGCCTACATCACATTTCCACCTCCAGGAGCATGCCTTATTTTTAATAAAATCTAGACTTGGAGAAGTTTGACTTTGCTCTTATAGCCATTTGTGCTGATTAAGTGAAGTGTACTCAATATGCTTAGATAAAATGTTTTCTGACAGAAAAAATAATATTGTTCCCACCTAAAATGCTTTGTCTCAAGGTAAAAATAGCCAATTTCAGTCTTTCTTTAGAAAAAAATCATAGCATTCATACAATAACAACGTGAGAGTCAGAGGGGTGGCTAACCAGGCTGTATTTCTGGAAGACTTCTTAAGCCAGATTTTCCAATCACATAGGGCCAGTTAGGCCCTTCATCTTCTCTAGGTAGATAAATTGAGTGCCACACACTTTGCTGTGCAGGAACTTCTGAATGAAATCTTTTAAAACAAAGATCTTGTTTGCTGTGAGTGAAAATCAAGTGAGAGCCTTGCAATTTTTATTAATAAAAGAGATTTACATGGTAGCTGATCTTGTCTTAGAAAATGCTTGATATCATTGAATATTTACATAATTTTGTTATTTGATAAATATTTACATAGTAGCCCCTAATCAATTGTCCTCTGGATAGAGTCTGATGTTTACCTGTATTTTATCCAAAGCCATCTTTATTTATATTTATAGAAGTACAGATAAAGATGCTTTCTGGGTTAATTATTCTAGTGTGCTCATGCACAGTGAATTAAATCACTTATATACTGGTATCCACAACAGTAAACTTATTTTTAGAAAAAACTAACATCATGACTAAGAGAATAAAAGGAAAAGTAAATATAAAGAAGAAATAAAAAGAGGTAGAACATAACATGCATATTACACATGTAATGCATTTGTAAAAATAACTCAGGTTAAAATAGTAAATACAATTAAACTCTCCTAATGTTTTTTATTGTAATTTCATTTGCCAAACTGAAAGGCAACTATGATTTTGGAATTTTCTCTATTAAAAATAAGTATCATGTAATATTCAAGCATTCAACTCTGGAATCAGATTCTTTTTGATCTAATTATTATTAGATCAAATTAAACTAGATTTATGCATAAAAAAGCATTTAGCAAATTGCTTATCACATAATAAGAGCTCAAGAAATGTTTGCTATTGTTATCAACATGATAAATAGCTGCTAGTCTCTATACGAGAAGTCAAAATTTCCTGTGACAGAACAGGGAAAGAGAATGTTGGTAAGCTTATCATACATTTATGGGGTTGTGTGTATGTGTGTATGTGTGTGTTCTGTTTATTGAGGAAATAGGGGGAGATACCTAGAAGGTATGTTCTACTTTAAGATGAAAGATTAAAAATATTACAAAGCAATGCAAAATAAAAGAATTAAAGGATGAGAAATTGAATTAACACAAGGCTAACAAGAAGAAAAACTAATAGGGAGACAAAGTATCAAGAAAGAAATCAAAATGGATTTTACTTTGAAATGTGTAATTTTGAAATACTTCATTGAGAAAGAAAGCAAACAAAATATATAATGCTTTTGAAATTGTATAATGTTTTATTGTTTGTAAATCATTTTCACTCCTATCTACAGTGATCTTGTGATAGCTATTTGAGTTTGCAAGATAAGTTTTATACTTTCTGTTTAACAGATAAGGGATTAGGACCTAGAAATTGTAAGTGATATGACCAAAGTTACATCACAAATGATCAGCAAGACTTGCAATTAAATCCTATTTTTCCTTAGTGCTTTTTCAAATTGTCTCCGTTAATATATCTTACCAATATGGATCATTTCAAACCTTTTTTTTTTTTGAAAACCTATCACATGCTGAGAGTTCTGTCACATACTCTACAGACCTTTTATCATTTAAGACTTCTAATAATCTTGGGAATATGTCATAGAACAGATTTGAGAAAAGAGAAATGTTGGCTAATTTACCCTAATTATATATTCCGGCTTGTAAATTGTGGATCTGTGGCTTGAACCCACTATGTCTGCCTCCAAACAGCATCTGACCTTTTGCAGTAGGTCTCACAGAAGAATGGTTTCCTGTTGATGAATTCTCATTGGCATCTATTGGCCACTTCATAAATACTTACTGAAAGTCAGAGCGAGCTAATGAGTACATAAGTGAATAAATGTGTTCCAGTGTAAAATATCTGCACCTCTACCACAGATGTCTGGGAACCAGAAGTTAGGGAATAATATGGACTACATAAAGAAAAGATATACATTTCGTACCCAATCACATATCCCTAGCTGTTGCAGTCAGGGAAAGTTTTTAATATTGTTACACAATAATCTATTATTCATTTTATAATATTATAATTATTCATAAAATTTGCAATGTGTGGTAGAAAGTATGTAAATTTTGATATAGAACTAAAAGCCATTATTGACTTTTATTATTTCTATTGCTATATTCTGACTGTCACCTACTGGTTTTTAAAAATAGGAACTATTAAATTCTAAAAGTTGGTGTGCTGTTTGGATTCTGGAGATGATTGTGGTTTGAAAGAGACATCTGACTCATGAAGAAAATAAGTATACATATCTGTAATTTCACCCCAAATTTTACAGAACAATAGCTGAACCAGACTAAGAAATAGGTTTGTCATTTTAAACAATTTTAAATCTTTTTAAAGCTTCTACTACAGAATACCTAATAGTAAAGGCCAAACACCATTATATGTTATAAAATCATAAAATGCAGTTTTATGAAAAATTTCTCATGTTTCACCTTTCCATTCCAATTATCAAAAACTTTACCAGATATTCATTTAATCTGGAATTATTTTCATTACTTCCTAAATGTTCACCATGCCTCTATATGTATCTATCTGTCAGAGTACACTTCACTTTCTATTCTAATGTTTTAAAAGATTGTTATTTCAAAACTTCAATATTTCCCATGACCTAGAAAAATGATTATTGCTTTTTTCTTAGACAGACTTGAAATGTAGCCAGACTTACACGTTAATATCTCATTTAAACAGTGATTCTCAACTCAAAAATAAAAAATAGAGAGAGAGGATAAATCACTTTGAAAATCCCTACAGATGATTCAGACAGGTATCCTCCTCCCCTTTGCCAAATTTAAACCTTTTGCTAAGGTAGTGTGAACCTTATACCACAAAATGAACTGTAAAATCATAGAATACCCTTCCTTCATTCCCACTATCTCCACAAATATTTCTTCATCTTTATAGCTCAGTACAATCATATTGATATATATTTGCCTCTATCATCTTAGAATTCCATAGCATTTATTAGTTATATTGTATTTTCTCATTTCTCCATCTTATGCTAACTTCAATAACATCAGTTTTATTTCTCATTTGTGTAAAAATCTCCCTGACAGGTTGAAAGGTTGAAAGTCAATGGTTCTTTAAATAAACTATGGAATTTGTCACATAATTGGGCATGTAGTATTTGATTTAAAAAAAACTTGAACAAATGAGAACTTCAGTATATTATTATATCATTCAATTCAAAATTACTGGGCCAAATAATATAATCTATGTGAAAACACCTATTCATTGAAATAGGACAAACTCAAGATCATTTAGCACAGTGGAATGGCACACTCAAATACTTGTAAGAGCAAGGTTACTGAGTGGTTATATTTTTTTTCTTTCTGGATGCATTTGAGAGATACTCAAATTCTCAAAATTAACTGTAACTCATACTGAATGTTCAAGGGCCCAAATCCCTTATCTCTCTCTCTCTCTTTTTTCCTGTCCCTAACACATATAATCACAAACCTCACTACTCAAGTCCCCAGCCTCTTTTTCAAACATTTGACAGTGTCTTTACCAATAACATATAAATATTTATTTAATGGAAAGGAGTAGTTTAGAAGAAAGTATTTCCTGTTTTGATAAAAAGAGAAAAAACAAAGAAGCATGTTCTCTCTCCCCTTCCCCTTTCCTTTAGCCTCAATTTGGGATGAGATGATTGGAACTGAAGCTTTGGACGATTAGAACTGAATCTTTCAACCATGAAAAAACAAGTATGAGGACACACCCTATACTCTTGATACAGTGAAGTGGAAAGATGAAGATGTATATTGTGAGCAACTCATCCAATGCCCCAGTTGTCTAACTCTGAACTTAAACTACTATTCATCAAGATTTTTGTCACTCACATTGGTAAATACTTCTCCTTGATACATTAACTTTTTAATTTGAATTTATGATCACTTTAAAATTTCTTTATAATTGTCAGATAAAGTAGCATATTTTATGCTTATTTTATATCCTGCTTTCTGACTGCATCTAAAGTGTTTAGTAGGGATATTGAAAACAAGATTATTTATCCTAGGAAAAGGTAGTTTAGGGTATTGGAAAGCCATGTACAATTTCAAAACCTTCGACAAGTTTTACCACATCACGAAAGAAATCATATGAATCTCCTTTAAAAAAAAATGAACAAGATAATACTGACATTGACCTGTTCTTTGACCTCATTTTCCACAAGTATAGTCATATTAGATTGATATGAAAGTTTTCACTTCCTTGCTTTCCAACTTTATGTTTGGGAAATAGACTTTCCCTTGATGCTGCAAATACTGAGTTAAATCCTTATCCCCTTATGTGTGATTCAAGGAAGACAAGCCTCAGAGAGCTAAATAGTGGAAATAATTATAGACAGTCCACTCTCACAGCTTAAGTCTCTCTTGCAGCATTGGGATTTTAACGTGACATATAGTATTTGAAAAAACCTACTGTATTATTTTTCTTTCAAAAATTGAAATAAAATCATGTTATAGTTCTGTAATACCAAACAAAGAAAATGTGCTTTTGTTTTCAATTTGACCTTTTTTGCCCATAAAACAGGCTTTCACATGTCTCTAATTTTCAAGACTCATTAACCATTTACTCTAGAATTTTATGCTGTTTTTCTTTGTAATTTCACCCTGAACAACATAGGCTTAAATAATATGTTTTAAAGAGTTTCTTTCATTTCTGAATTTAAAAAGAAACCATAAGTATTCAGAAAGAATTGACTTTTCAAATAACTTTGTAAGAATATCAAGGCAATGTGTCATTTCAGAGTACTATTAAAAACCTATATTGATTACAGTGATATTTGTTGTTTAGAAAAAAAGTAGCATTTTATTTATTTTCTCATATTAGTCTTACTGGTTGAGGGGGTATTACTAACTTTGTTTTGTACAAAGTTATTGCTTTTTTGCACTTTGCTTGTGTTCAATATCATTACTATTTTGAGAAATAATTGTAAACTAAAAAAAGTTTTACATTTCCTGAAAGAAATTATGCATAATTTGAATGAATTATTTTTCCTTTTTTTTAACATCTTTATTGAGGTATAATTGCTTTACAATGGTGTGTTAGTTTCTGCTTCATAACAAAGTGAATCAGTTATACATATACATATGTTCCCATATCTCTTCCCTCTTGCATCTCCCTCCCTCACATCCTCCCTATCCCACCCCTCTAGGTGATCACAAAGCACTGAGCTGATCTCCCTGTGCTATGCGGCTGCTTCCCACTAGCTATCTATTTTACTTTTGGTAGTGTATATATGTCCATGTCACTCTCACACTTGGTCACAGCTTACCATTCCCCCTCCCCATATCCTCAAGTCCATTCTCTAGTAGCTCTGCGTCTTTAATCCCATCTTGCCCTTACGTTCTTCAGGACCTTTTTTTTTTTTTTTTTAATCTTAGATTCCATATATATGTGTTAGCATACAGTATTTGTTTTTCTCTTTCTGACTTACTTCACTCTGTATGAAAGATTCTAGGTCCATCCACCTCACTACAAGTAACTCAATTTTGTTTCTTTTTATGGCTGATTAATATTCCATTGCATATATGTGCCACATCTTCTTTATCCTTTCATCTGTTGATGGACACTCAGGTTGCTTCCATGTCCTGGGTATTGTAAATAGTGCTGCAATGAACATTTTGGTACATGACTCTTTTTGAATTCTGGTTTTCTCAGGGTATGTGCCCAGTAGTGGGATTGCTGGGTTGTATGGTAGTTCTATTTTTAGTTTTTTAAGGGACCTCCATACTGTTCTACATAGTGGCTGTATCAATTTACATTCCTACCAACAGTACAAGAGGGTTCCCTTTTCTCCACACCCTCTCTAGCATTTACTGTTTCTAGATTTTTTGATGATGCCCATTCTGACCAGTGTGAGATGATATCTCATTGCAGCTTTGATTTCCATTTCTCTAATGATTAATGATGTTGAGCATTCTTTCATGTGTTTGTTGGAAATCTGTATGTCTTCTTTGGAGACAGGTCTATTTAGGTCTTCTGCCCATTTTTGGATTGGGTTGTTTGATTTTTGCACACTGAGCTGCATGAGCTGCTTGTAAATTTTGGAGATTAATCCTTTGTCAGTTGCTTCATTTGCAAATATTTTCTCCCACTCTGAGGGTTGTCTTTTGGTCTTGTTTTGGTTTCCTTTGCTGTGCAAAAGCTTTTAAGTTTCATTCGGTCCCATTTCTTTATTGTTTTTCTTTCCATTTCTCTAGGAGGTGGGTCAAAAAGGATCGTGCTGTGATTTATGTCATAGAGTGTTCTGCCTATGTTTTCCACTAAGAGTTTGATAGTGTCTGGCCTTACATTTAGGTCATTAATCCATTTTGAGTTTATTTTTGTGTATAGTGTTAGGGTGTGTTCTAATTTCATACTTTTACATGTAACTGTCCAGTTTTCCCAGCACAACATAATGAACAGGCTGTCTTTTCTCCACTGTATATTCTTGCCTCCTTTATCAAAGAAAAGGTGACCATATGTGCTTGGGTTTATCTCTGGGCTTTCTATCCTGTTCCATTGATATATACTTCTGTTTTTGTGCCAGTACCATACTGTCTTGATTACTGTAGCTTTGTAGTATAGTCTGAAGTCAGGAAGCCTGATTCGTCCAGCTCCATTTTTCATTCTCAAGATTGCTTTGGCTATTCGGGGTCTTTTGTGTTTCCATACAAATTGTGAAAGTTTTTGATCTAGTTCTGTGGAAAATGCCACTGGTAGTTTGATAGGGATTGCATTAAATCTGTATATTGCTTTGGGTAGTACAGTCATTTTCACAATGTTGATTCTTCCAATCCAAGAATATGGTATATCTCTCCATCTATTTGTATCATCTTTAATTTCTTCCATCAGTGTCTTATAATTTTCTGCATACAGGTCTTTTGTCTCCTTAGCTAGGTTTATTCCTAGATATTTTATTCTTTATGTTGCAATGGTAAATGGGAGTGTTTTCTTAATTTCACTTTCAGATTTTTCATCATTAGTGTAAAGGAATGCCAGAGATTTCTGTGCATTAATTTTTTATCCTGCTACTTTATCAAATTCATTGATTAGCTCTAGTAGTTTTCTGATGGAATCTTCCAAAACTATGTTGAATAAGAGTGGTGAGAGTGGGCAACCTTGTCTTGTTCCTGATCTTAGTGGAAATGCTTTCAGTTTTTCACCATTGAGGACGATGTTGCCTGTGGGTTTGTCATATATGACCTTTATTATGTTGAGGAAAGTTCCCTCTATGCTTACTTTCTGGAGGGTTTTTATCATAAATGGTGTTGAATTTTGTCAAAAGCTTTCTCTGCATCGATTGAGATGATTGTATGGTATTTCTCCTTCAATTTGTTAATATGGTGTATCACATTGATTGATTTGTGTATATTGAAGAATCCTTGCATCCCTGGAATAAATCCCACTTGATCATGGAATATGATCCTTTTAATGTGCTGTTGGATTCCATTTGCTAGTATTTTGTTGAGGATTTTTGCATCTATGTTCATCAGTGATATTGGCCTGTAGTTTTCTTTCTTTGTTACATCTTTGTCTGGTTTTGCTATCAGGGTGATGGTGGCCTTGTATAATGTGTTAGGGAGTGTTCCTTCCTCTGCTATATTTTGGAAGAGCTTGAGAAGGATAGGTGTTAGCTCTTCTCTAAATGTTTGATAGAATTTGCCTGTGAAGCCATCTGGTCCTGGGTTTTTGTTTGTTGGAAGATTTTTAATCACAGTTTCAATATCAGTGCTTGTTTTTTGTCTGTTCATATTTTCTATTTCTTCCTGGTTCAGTCTTAGAAAGTTGTGCATTTCTAAGAATTTGTCCATTTCTTCCAAATGTCCATTTTATTGGCAGAGTTGCTTGTAGTCATGTCTCCTGATCCTTTGTATTTCTGCAGTGTCAATTGTTACTTCTCCTTTTTCATTTCAAATTCTATTGATTTGAGTCTTCTCCATTTTTTCCTTGATGAGTCTGGCTAATGATTTATCAATTTTGTTTATCTTCTCAAAGAACCAGCTTTTAGTTTTACTGATCTTTGCTATCGTTTCCTTCATTTCTTTTTCATTTAATTCTGATCTGATCTTTATGATTTCTTTCCTTCTCTAACTTTGGGATTTTTTTGTCCTTCTTGCTTTAATTGCTTTAGGTGTTAGGTTAGGCTGTTTATTTGTGATGTTTCCTGTTTTTTAAAGGTAGGATTGTATTGCTATAAACTTCCTTCTTAGAATTGCTTTTGCTCATCCCATAGGTTTTCTGTCATCCTGTCTCCATTGTCATTTGTTTCTAGGTATTTTTTGATTTCCTCTTTGATTTCTTCAGTAATCACTTGGTTATTAAGTAGTGTATTGTTTAGCCTCCATGTGTTTGTATTTTTTACAGCTCTTTTCCTGTAATTGATATGTAGTCTCATAGTGTTGTGGTTGGAAAAGATACTTGATACAATTTCAATTTTCTTAAATTTACCAAGGCTTGATTTGTGACCCAAGATATGATCTATCCTGGAGAATGTTCCATGAGCACTTGAGAAAAATGTGTATTCTGTTGTTTTTGGATGGAGTGTCCTATAAATATCAATTAAGTCCATCTTGCTTAATGTATCATTTAAAGCTTGTGTTTCCTTATTTATTTATTTTGGATAATCTGTCCATTGGTTAAAGTCAGGTGTTAAAGTCCCCTACTATGACTGTGTTACTGTTGATTTCCCCTTTTATGGCTGTTAGTATTTGCCTTATGTATTGAGGTGCTCCTATGTTGAGTGCATAAATATTTACAATTGTTATATCTTCTTCTTGGATTGATCGCTTGATCATTATGTAGTGTCCTTCTTTGTCTCTTGTAATATTCTTTGCTTTAAAGTCTATTTTGTCTGATGTGGGAATTGTTACTCCAGCTTTCTTTTGATTTCCATTTGCATGGAATATCTTTTTCCATCCCCTCACTTTCAGTCTGTATGTGTCTCTATGTCTGAAGTAGGTCTCTTGTAGACAGCATATACGGGTCTTTTTCTTATGTCCATTCAGTGAGTCTGTGTCTTTTGGTGGGAGCATTTAATCTATTTACATTTAAGGTAATTATCTATATGTATGTTCTTATTCCCATTTTCTTAATTGTTTTGGGTTTGTCATTGTAGGTCTTTTCCTTCTCTTGTGTTTCCTGCCTAGAGAAGTTCCTTTAGCATTTGTTGAAAAGCTGGTTTGGTGGTACTGAACTCACTCAGCTTTTGCTTGTCTGTAAAGGTTTTATTTTCTCCATCAAATCTGAATGAGATTCTTGCTGGCTAGAGTAATCTTGGTTGCAGGTTATTCTCCTTCATCAGTTTAAATATGTCTTGCCACTCCCTTCTGGCTTGCAGATTTTCTGCTGAGAGATCAGCTGTTAACCTTATGGTGATTCCCTCGTGTGTTATTTGTTGTTTTTCCCTTGCTGATTTTAATATGTTTTCTTTGTATTTAATTTTTGATAGTTTGATTGATATGTGTCTTGGCGTGTTTCTCCTTGAATTTATCCTGTATGGGACACTCTGTGCTTCCTGGACTTGATTAATTATTTCCTTTCCCATATTAGCGAAGTTTTCAACTATAATCTCTTCAAGTATTTTCTCAGTCCCCTTCTTTTTCTCTTCTTCTTCTGGGAACCCTATAATTTGAATGTCAGTGCATTTAATATTGTACCAGAGGTCTCTGAGACTGTCCTCAGTTCTTTTCATTTTTTTTCTTTATTCTGCTCTGCAGTAGTTATTTTCACTATTTTATCTTCCAGGTCACTTATCCATTATTCTGCCTCAATTATTCTGTTATTGATCTCTTCTAGAGAATTTTTAATTTCATTTATTGTGTTGTTCATCACTGTTTGTTTGCTCTTCAGTTCTTCTAGGTCCTTGTTAAATGTTTCTTGTATTTTGTCTATTCTATTTCCAAGATTTTGAATCATCTTTACTATCATTATTCTGAATTCTTTTTCAGGTAGACTGCCTATTTCCTCTTCATTTATTAGGTCTGGTGGGTTTTTACCTTGCTCCTTCATCTGCTGTGCATTTTTCTGTCTTCTCATTTTGCTTATCTTATTGTGTTTGGGGTCTCCTTTTTGCAGGCTGCAGGTTCGTAGTTCCCATTGTTTTTGGTGTCTGTCTCCATGGCTAAGGTTGGTTCAGTGGGTTTTGTAGGCTTCCTGGTGGAGGGGACTAGCTCCTGTGTTCTGGTGGACAAGGCTGGATCTTGTCTTTCTAGTAGGCAGGTCCACGTTTGCTGGTGTGTTTTGGGGTGTCTGTGGCCTTATTATGTTGTTAGGCAACCTCTCTGCTAATGGATGGCGCTGTGTTCCTGTTTTGTTAATTGTTTGGCATAGGGTGTCCAGCACTCTAGCTTGTTGGTTGTTGAGTGAAGCTGGGTCTTGGCGTCGAGATGGAGATCTCTGTGAGATTTTCACTGTTTGATATTATGTGGAGCTGGGAGGTCTCATGTGCTCCAGTGTCCTGAAGTTGGCTCTCCCACCTCCAAGGCACAGCACTGGATCCTGGCTGGAGCACCAAGAGCCTTTCATCCACACAGCTCAGAATAAAAGGGAGACAAAATAGAAAGAAAGAAAGAGGATAAAATCAAATCAAATAAAGTAAAGTAAAATAAAATAAAATTTTTAAAATAAAAATAATTATTAAGAGAAAAGTTTTTAAAAATAGAAACAACAACAACAAAAAATGGACCGACAGACCCCTAGGACAAATGGTGAAAGGAAAGCTATACAGACAAAATCACACACAGAAGCATATGCCTACACACTCACAAAAAGAGAAAAAGAGGGGAAAATAATATATCTTTGCTCCCAAAGTCCACCTCCTCAATTTGGGATGATTCATTTTCTATTCAGGTATTCCGTAGATGCAGTACATCATGGTATTCCACAGATGCAGGGTACATTAAATCTGTGGAGATTTAATCTGCTGCTCCTGAGGTTGCTGGGAGAAATTTCCCTTTCTCTTGTTTGTTTGAGCTGATTTGGGGCTCTGGCTCACTCAGGCGAGGGGGAAGGAGGGGTACAGATACGGGGCGAGTCTGTGGCAGCAGAGGCCAGCGGGACGTTGCACCAGCCTGAGGCACACTGTGCATTCTACCGGGAAAGTTGTCCCTGGATCACAGGACCCTGGCAGTGGCAGGCTGCACAGGCTCCCAGGAGGAGAGGTGTGGATATTGACCTGTGCTTGCACGCAGGTTTCTTGGTGGCTGCAGCAGCAGCCTCAACATTTCCTGCCCGTCTCTGGGGTATGTGCTGATAGCTGCGGCTTGCACCTATCTCTGGGGCTCCTTTAAGAGGCGCTCTTAATCCCCTCTCCTCGTGCACCAGGAAACAAAGAGGCAAGAAAAAGTCTCTTGCCTATTCGGCAGTTCTAAGCCTCCTCCTGGACTCCCTCCCGGCTAGCCGTGTTGCACTAGTCCCTTCAGGCTGTGTTCACGCAGCCAACCCCAGTCCTCTCCCTGGGATCTGACCTCCAAAGCCCCAGCTTTAGCTCCTAGCCCCCACCCACTCCAGCGGGTGAGCTGACAAGCCTCTCAGGCTGGTGAGTGCTGGTCGCCACCGATCCTCTCTGCGGGAATCTCTCCACTTTGCCCTCTGCACCCCTGTTGCTACGCTCCCCTCTGTGGCTCTGAAGCTTCCCCCCCACCCAGCCCCATCTCTGCCAGTGAAGGGGCTTCTAGTGTGTGGAAACTTTTCCTCCTTCACAGCTCCCTCCCAGAAGTGCCAGTCCCGTCCCTCTTCTTTTGTCTCTGTTTATTCTTTTTTCTTTTGCCCTACCCAGGTATGTGGGGAGTTTCTTGCCTTTTGGGAGGTCTGAGGTCTTCTTCCAGCGTTCAGTAGGTGTTCTATAGGAGCAGTTACACCTGTAGATGTATTTCTGATGTATCTGTGGGGAGGAAGGTGATCTCTGCGTCTTACTCTTCCGCCATCTTCCTCCCATCCTACCTTACTTTTTTATACGTGTATTATGCTATAACGCATAATCTAATGCATGTCATCATACTTTCTCTTATTTTCTGATTATAACATTAAAAATTATTTACTATTAAAAAGACTGAAAAATACTGAAACATTTAAAGTGAAACAAATTACACAGAATCAGGCTATTTAAAGGTGAATCAAGTCAGAAAATCTACACTATGTAGGTCATTGGTGGTTTTAAATTAATAATCTCTTGTTGGGCTTTATATTGTTCTCTTTTTTCTCATTATTATAAAGAAATTATGATAACATACATTTTCTTAATTTTTCCCTGTATTTTGGATTATTATTGGAATTTATGGGTAAAAGTCAATCATTTTTCAATGCTCTTAGTTAATAAAAGATGGTTAAATGAACTTACATCATCATCATCCTTATAGTGTAAAAGTGTGCTCATTTCATCTCACCACTTTTTCCTGGCATTGGATATAATCATTAATACACATATGCATACACATACCCCCCACTATGAAAATTAGGTAACATTAACATTTTATTTCTTTTTTGATGCATCTATATAATTGTCTTTAAATTGAATTTATTTTGCAGTACGTGGGTCTCTCACTGCTGTGGCCTCTCCTGTTGCAGAGCACAGGCTCCGGACACGCAGGCCCAGCAGCCATGGCTCATGGGCCCAGCCACTTCACAGCATGGGGGATCCTCCCAGACCGGGCCATGAACCCGTGTTCCCTGCATCGGCAGGTGGACTCTCAACCACTGTGCCACCAGGGAAGCCCTAAAATGAATTTTTGACATTTTTTTTACCATTTACTTTCCCTGTTCTACAGATTGCATATTGATGTCATTTGCACAGTTTTTGATTGAATGACAACCTTTTTTGTCTTATTCATTTGTATGAACTCTTTTTGAATTAGCCCTTTGTCTATCACATGTGTAGCAAATTATTTCTCCCAGTTTATCATTATAATTTTGTGGTTAATTGC
This sequence comes from Pseudorca crassidens, assembly GCF_039906515.1. Taxonomy (NCBI): domain Eukaryota; kingdom Metazoa; phylum Chordata; class Mammalia; order Artiodactyla; family Delphinidae; genus Pseudorca; species Pseudorca crassidens. The sequence goes on along the minus strand of NC_090300.1, from coordinate 112,829,507 downwards.
CTCTCAATATTCATTATTTCTATATTCCTTATATTAATAGAAACCCTACATATTGCCTCAAACTCTCCTTTTGAAATCAACCCGTTCTCAATTAATGGTCATTCACACCTCTCAGATTCTATCATTAAACATTTGCAGTCACTCTTGACATTTCTCTTTACATCATATTCTATCTGTACATTCTGACAGAACATGCTATTATTCCAATCAGTTCCCACCATCACCACTGTTAACAATTCACTCTGTGTCACCATCATCTCTCACTTGGATTATTGTAGTATATTTGTGACTGATCTCCTAACTTCCACATTTGTCCGCAGTCTATTTTCCACATAGTTGCCAGAGTGATCCTATTAAAATGTCAATATCAGATCAACCCCACAAAAGTTTCACCATAAAAGCCAAATCCCTAAAATGGCCTACTAGTAGCTTTGTGAATTATAAACTCTTGGAACTCATCTCCCATTATACAACTTCACCATCACTCTTCTAAAACACATTGGACTCATTGCTCCTCCTCAATCATATAAGGCGTGCCTTCAGTTCAGGGCTGTGCACCGGCTTTTCTCTATGCCTAGAATGCAGTAGGGAGTGAGTCTCTTTAAATGACTTGAAAACAACCTCTCTACTCATTTATTATTACCCCTACTGTCTTAATGGTCACAGGTGTATTCTTTATTAATAATACATTTAGAAAGAATCATTAATACTTCTTTTATAGCCTCATTAATGATCTAAAGAAATTTTTGCATTATGGACTATTTTGTCATAGAATCTTAGCAGTACATAATAGTCTTGAAAAAGTAATCAATCGTGAACACATGAACTAATTTTAAAACAGTCCATCCTATTAAGAGATCAATTTTTTTTTTTTAATTGCAGGTTTCGGTGACTTGTTCTTATTAATTAATTTATTTATTTTCACTGTGCTGGGTCTTCGTTTCTGTGCGAGGGCTTTCTCTAGTTGTGGCAGGCGGGGCTACTCTTCATCGCGATGCACGGGCCTCTCACTATTGCGGCCTCTCTTGTTGCAGAGCACAGGCTCCATACGTGCAGGCTCAGTAGTTGTGACTCACCGGGCTACTTGCTCCGCGGCATGTGGGATCCTCCCAGACCAGGGCTCGAACCCGTGTCCCCTGCATTAGCAGGCAGATTCTCAACCACTGCCTCACCAGGGAAGCCCAAGAGATTAATTTTTAATAAATCACCTTTTCACTTTTTTGAATTTTATTTTATTTTATTTTTATTGAGAAAAAATACACATTTTTTCTCAAGTGCATGTGGAACATTCTCCAAGATAGGTCACATGTTAGGCCACACAACTAATCTTAATACACTTAAAAAGGGTGAAATCATATCAAGCATCTTTTCAGACTGCAACCATATTAAACTAGAAATCAATTACAGAAAGAAAACTGGAAAATTCACAAATACATGAAGATTAAACAACATGCTACTAAACACCAATGGGTCAAACAAGAAACCAAGTGATAAATCAAAAATCACCTTGATACAAACAAAAATGGAAGTATAACATCCCAAAATTTATGAGATGCAGCAAAAACAGTTCTAAGAGGGAATTTCTTAGCAATAGATGCCTACCTCAAGAAACAAGAAAAAGTCTCAAATAAATAACCTAACTGTACACCTCAAGAAACTAGAAAAAGAAGAAACAACAAAGCCCAAATTTAGTATAAGGAAAAAATAAATATTACAGCAGAAACAAATAAAGCAGAGACTAAAAAGACAATAGAAAAGATCAATGAAATGAAAAGTTTGTTCTTTGAAAAAATAAACAAAATTGACAAATTTTAGCTAGAGATTTACCAAGAAAAATAGAGGACTCAAATAAATTAAAATCAGAAATGAAAGAGGAAATATTACATCTGATACCACAAAAATACAAAGGATCAAAGAGAGGACTATTAACAATTATACACCAACAAACTGGAAAACCTAGTAGAAATTAATAAATTCCTAGAAACATACAATCTACTAAGACTGAATCACGAAGAAATAGAAAATATGAACGGCCCAGTTACTGGGCAGCATTTAAGTACCGAAATCAGTTCTGAGATCCAAATTAATATTTAAAAATATACAGAGTAATGGAAAAATTTTTCTGTTGTTGTTCATGACCACAGAAAGAACTTTGTTGTTTTAGACTTGTTGAAAAGAGTTTCCTCTTTTAATTGTTACTTGATATTCCTTGTTGTGGCCACTATTTCTGTATTTTTTTTCTTTTTCCAGTTACATGGTTTTATAACTAGTTTGGGGTCATGCAATTGTAATAATGGGCAGTAAGAGAAGACTGAGTGGCAGAAATTTAAATTTGTATTTTTTTATGCAGATAATATGCAGATTGACTGTCATTTTGGGTGGTGGATCCCTAAATATACATCTAACCACTATTTGATAATTGTTTCCAGTTGATATCATGTGATAATTCAATATATATTCATATATTTTTCTATTAAAAAAGAACAATTTGTGGAATTATGCAAATTTTCTTTCACTAAAATAATAGTTTAAATTTAAATGTGCAAAAATCACTATAAATATATTTTATTTGATGTCCTTTAAAATTTTAATAAACTGTTTCTTGACTTAGGTGCCAAACACATATATACAAACACATAAAAAAGCTCCAAATAAATTGCCTAAAAATAGGTTTCATCCAGGTCAGAAAGCTTGTTGTGACACTATCATTGCATAATGAATACTGAAAAATATAAATTTATGTCACATTGATATAATGCCAACTTTCTATCAGTTCTCAAGGACTGCTTTATTTATCATTCAAAATAAATGATGCCACCTCACAATCTCATATAAAATCTCAATTTTCTTTGACGAAGTTTTATATAAATGCTGACAGATTTGATGATGTCATTTTATGTGATGACTAAATCAGGACTCATATTGACATGTTTGCACATTAAAACATATTGCAATAATATATAAATCTCATATAAAATCTCACAATCTCATATAAAATCTCAATTTTCTTTGACGAAGTTTTATATAAATGCTGACAGATTTGATGATGTCATTTTATGTGATGACTAAATCAGGACTCATATTGACATGTTTGCACATTAAAACATATTGCAATAATATATAAATCTCATATAAAATCTCACAATCTCATATAAAATCTCAATTTTCTTTGACGAAGTTTTATATAAATGCTGACAGATTTGATGATGTCATTTTATGTGATGACTAAATCAGGACTCATATTGACATGTTTGCATGTTAAAACATATTGCAATAATATCATATGCTTTGATTTACTTTTACACTTCATTCTTCACTTTGCATCATTTTCTAATGAATATTTGAACAAAATAGATTCAAGGCAAAGTTCACTTTGGTGTATCATAGTAATATTATTGAATATATCCCCAAACTATTGTATAATATATAATTAAATGGTGCTCCAGTGTTTATAAGAATTGCTTATGTTTTCTTTCTACATCATTTATTCTATCTGTAGGAGATATTGGCTCTTGTATATCATATTGCATCCTAAATTATTTCAAAATATTAGTCTCTTCTTCTAATACATAGACCTTTATGTAAATTCTTTCTATTTTGACATGTCATATTTGCTTACTCACAAAATATATCAATTTTTAAAAGCACACATTTAGACATTATCTTAACCTAGGGTGCACATTGATTGAGTAATATTTCTAATATATTACTATTTAAGTGTCTTTTAATAAAATATGCTATGCCAGGTATAAGGGAATCTAAGTGTAAGATATGCTGCTCTCCATAAATGTATTATTTCAATGGCTATCAAAAATTTTTTCAACTCACCATAATTCATCTGGCCAGTTCTATTTATGAGCAATGCTTAGACAGTGTTGTATACTAAAACTGTTCTCGTATTCAATGTGGTTAAGGGAGAGATTTTTTTTTTTATTGGAGTATAATGGCTTTACAATGGTGTGTTAGTTTCTGCTTTATAACAAAGTGAATCAGTTATACATATACATATGTTCCCATATCTCTTCCCTCTTGCATATTCCTCTTTCCCACTCTCCTTATCCCACCCCTCTAGGTGGTCACAAAGCACCGAGCTGATCTCCCTGTGCTATGCGGCTGCTTCCCACTAACTATCTATTTTACATTTGGTAGTGTATATATGTCCATGCCATTCTCTCACTTTGTCACAGCTTACCCTTCCCCCTCCCCCTATCCTCAAGTCCATTCTCTAGTAGGTCTGTGTCTTTATTCCTGTCTTGCCCCAAGGTTCTTCATGACCTTTTTTTTTCCTTAGGTGCCATATATATGTGTTAGCATACGGTATTTGTTTTTCTCTTTCTGACTTACTTCACTCTGTATGACAGACTCTAGGTCCATCCACATCACTACAAATAACTCAATTTTGTTTCCTTTTATGGCTGAGTAATGTTCCATTGTATATATGTGAGAGATTGACCAGGTGTCTCCTTTGGGGAAAATGTAACCCCCAGAGAATAAGTAGCATGAAATTCACCCATACAACCTACCCACTGGAAATTTGTGACCTGACTGATGACACACAATTCCACACTTGTTTGGAGAAAGTGCATTTAAATGAAATTTGAAGAAAAAGAGGTAAAACATTCTAAATCATGAAGCCAGGAGCAGAGTCTACAAGGCATAAGAAAAATTATGAGGGACTCTTCAAAGAATAAATAACTTGCTCGAAGTGAAGGTTTCATACCACAAAGAAATAGAAGGTATATTTGTAAATATAGACTGGAGCATATTACTTTTTCTTAGATTTCTTAGGAATCTCTATATGATAGGATCATGGGAAGCAAAGGAATAGCCTTGCTTATATTTTCAGTTAGTAATTAGGCAAAATTGAGATATTTCCCTATATAAATGTGAGGGGGAAAGCAGGAGAAGGTGGATTCAGCAACAATGTGAGAGATTATTGTAGTTCTAGGTAGTGAAATAATAAAGTGAATAGAAAGGAAAGAGAACTCATGAAAGATATTTTTTAAAAGTAAATTTATATAGAAGATTGGATTTAAGGATGAAGAAATAAAATATCAGAGATGCCTAGAGATTGAATATAGGGTTGTCATGAATACACACAAATATATAATCATAAAATATTATGTATAAGTAATTGGCTAACAGATTCCTAATCCTAAAGCTGAAATTTGGAAACTGTAGAGTTGCTTAGCCCTCACTGACAATGTACATTTGTTACACATTTGCATTAATTATTTACACAGGGTTTGTGAAGTCTGACAGAAGGGCAGGAAAATGATAACATGCTCAAAATGTGTTCACAGGGGCCCTTTAACAGACATAGTTATATGTACTCATCCAGATGTGATGTGTGTCCTAACAGATCAATCTAGCTTTTAGAATATGATCTGTAGCTATTTATCATGCATCTTTTCCATTTTTTTTAATTTATTTTATTTTATTATTTTTTAACATCTTTATTGGAGTATAATTGCTTTACAATGGTGTGTTAGTTTCTGCTGTATAACAAAGTGAATCAGCTATACATATACATATATCCCCATATCTCCTCCCTCTTGCGTCTCCCTCCCTCCCACCCTCCTTATCCCACCACTCTAGGTGGACAGAAAGTACAGAGCTGATCTCCCTGTGCTATGTGGCTGGTTCCCACTAGCTCTCTCAACCACTCTCTCTTTCCACCACCCCCCTTTTTCATAAACCTTATGCTGTGCGGACAAAGTCCCAAATTTTTATTTAACTTCCAATTGAAGTTCTCACTGAAGCCAGAAGAAACACAGATGGACAGAAGAGCAAGAAAATTGCTCTTGTACAGCAGAGGGAATACAACCAATATTTTATAATAACTTTAAATGGAGTATAATCTATAAAATATTGAATCACTATGTTGTATACCTGAAACTAATATTGTAAATCAACTATACTTCAAATTAAATATATATATATATATATATATATATATACCTTGTGAACTCTTACACAGTATAAAGAAACCAGAAATAAAGTGCCTGTTTTGTTCATTTTCCTTCTCAAAGTATAATAAATGGACTAGCATTTAGAAGTTCACTTATTAGGAAAAGATGTTAAAAATTTTAGTGTTTCCAAAATGTATGGATTATTTTTCCTCAGCTGTGTAATTGTGTGTGTATATGTGAGTGTGTGTATATCTGTCTTTAAGAATTAAATATTGGTGAGTTTTAAATTATCCATCTAAATGTACAATATTTATGAATTCTATATTGTTAACACATTCTATACTGTTACACACATTAACTAGAATAAAGGTTTAAAGTATTTTTTTATATGTACCTTTGGGTCACTCAGAGTATGTAGCACAGTGCAATAATAAGCTTGCTGGAAATGTAAAAAATGAATAAATACATAATATCTCTGTGACTAAAAGGGTAGACCTTCAAGATAACTATTTAGGATTCAAAGTGAACTGTTCTTTAGATTAAAAATAGAGTTTTTCTTTGACAAGTGGCAGGTTAAAATATAACCTTAAATTAACCAAGACTGCTATCTCAGGAATGGCAAAAGTTTCATCTTTGTATGCTTGGTTGATTGGGATCACCTAAATAAAATACTTTGTTTAAGCTGTTTCAGTAATTAATGCAAAAAATATATAGATCAATTAGCTATACCTACCATGTACTCTAGATATAGCAGTAGTAGCATGCATATTTGCTGACCCCAATTTTATTCATTTATAAAACACTTTCCTCCATGAAACTATATAATACATCGAATTTCACAATATGAAAAAAAGCTTCTTATGATAGAGGCTCAGAGAAGGGAGAAACAATATAACAATATGTGAGCCACAGGCAAAACTTAGAGAAGAAAAGGAAGATACAATTAGCCTTTTGGGGATTGGTGGAAGTGTCAGGACATAAGAGAAAATATAAGTGAAAAATATACACATAATCATAGAATACTATCCGTTGGACATTAATATCAAGTAGAGACAGGTTCCCTGAAAATAGATTGTATTCTTAAGTGTACTTCTAAGTACCTTTCTCTGCTGGCCCTGTGCCTCCAAACTCCCATTACCTTTGCTTTATTTCCTCCATTCTGACTCTATTTTTAATCTCTCTTCACCTATAATTCTACAAAAAAAAAAAAAAAAAAAAAAAAGGATCTGTAATTGCTGCTTCCCTTCTGCCTTTTCAGTTCTCAGGCCACTGTTCTTTTACTTTAAAACCCATCCATGATGAAACTGTTTTCTTGAAGGTTACCAATGACCTCCAAATTGTCAAGTTTGATTGCTGCTTTATCATCGTTCTTAGACTCTGCAGAATTTGTTAACAATCCATTTCTAAAAAGTCTACTCTCCATCCATGAGAATTTGTTCTCTTTGTTTCATACTGAATCTTCAAGGTCTTTTACTAGGTCATTCCAAATATATTATCTTCTTTTTTATTTCTTTAACATTATTTACTGAGCTTTAAATATTTGTCAAGATCCTTATGAGTATGGAAAATTAAGACTTGTCCTCAGTGAGCTCATGCTCCAACTGGGTTGTTAGGAATACAGAGAAGTACACAATGCTCAAGTGAAAAACGTAAACACACCTTTAGGAGGTGACAAAAGACGTTTCCTGTATTTGAAAAAGTTTCAGAATTAAGTGACTACTGGAAACTGGTATTCATGTGGACATAAATTTCACCAATTTGATTAGTTGCTTATTCATTCCTATTATTAATACAATAAATAATCCATTGATGGAATCATGAACCTCGCCTATCTCTGAAAACAAAGACAACCCTCTCTGAGGGGAGATTATTACAGTTCCCTACAGCACTATATTTCACTTGTCTACTTTGGACACCATCTCAGGAGGAACTACCACTTGCAGAGTATCTGTGATTGCCCAAAGGCAGGTCATTTGTAGAGACGTGGATGGACCTAGAGAGTGTCATACAGAGTAAAGTAAGTCAGAGAAAAACAAATATCGTATATTAACACATATGTGGAATCTAGAAAAATGGTATTGATGATCTTATTTGCAAAGCAGAAATAGAAACACAGAAGTAGAGAACAAATGTATGGATACTGAGGGGGAAAGGGGAGGGTGGGAGGAACTGGGAGATTGAGATTGACACATATACACTATTGATACTATGTATAAAATAGATAACTAATGAGAACATACTGTATAGCACAGGGAACTCTACTTAATGCTCTATGATGACCTAAATGGGAAGGAAATCCAAAAAAAAAGGGATATATGTATATGTAGAGCTGATTCATTTTGCTGTACAGTAGAAACTAACAAAACATTGTAAAACAACTATACTCCAATAAAACTTAATTTTAAAAAGATATACCTAAAAAAAAAAAGATATACCTAAAATTTCCTAAACTATAGATAAGCTTACAACCAAACTTCTGTTTACTCTTCAGAATAACATTAAACAAACTGTATACTTATTGATGCATTTGAATATAGAAAATAAAAGAAAACAAGTCAAAATTTCACAGATTCACATTTGATTATCATCAAATAATATGATGTGGTTTTATTGCTCCTCTAGTTTTCAAGTAATAGTCCAAAAAGATTTCTGAAGGATGACTTAATGAGGTCAATGGACTGATAAGTGGAAATAATGACATATAGTACATATACTAATCAATGATTTACAAATCATTTTTAACACTATATGTTAAAAAGCTCTATAGGAAATTTTTTTAAATTGTATGTTCTTCATTTTTTAGAAAAATAAGTGGAACTTTATTATATTTGAGTGATGTGTTCACAGTAAAACAATTAACAAGTGAAGAAAAAAGAGTAAAATAAGCATGTCCCTTTTTATTGTCTTCTGTTTTTGTCACTATTCTGTGTTGCCCTTATTGATGATAGATATTCTTTTAAAAGAATCAAAATACCAAAAATTATTCTTTTTGGAGAATGCAAGGCTTTCTCTGATGAAACCAAATGGGTTGTAGTTATAAAGAAAATTTCACATTGATAAACCTGAAATAGAAACCTTTCAAATAGTACATATCAGATATGAATCAGATCTCAAAGGTTCAGAGGTTCATGACCTTAACTTCTTTGAAATGATGTCTTGAAACTTTTCAGGGTTGTGAGAATATTATACCACTTATTTAAATCTTATGGTTTACACTGATGTCAATTACAAAAAGACAAAGCAAAAGAAAACACTGGGCAGTAATTATGTTAATTATAGTGAAGGAAACCATGGATAAAGATGAGCTGTGTGCTGCTTTGTGGAAAGATATTGCTTCACAGATCTAAATATCATTTAAAGAATTTATAAAAGAAAAGTACAGAGAATTTATTTTATAATGTGGACACTACTTTGGGATATAAGACAAAATAATAATAATTAGATATTAGTTGTTGAGAAAATACAATTTTAATAATACCATTCAGTCTCTAAAGACATGAACTATTTAACTAAGAAATTTGCACAATTAAGAAATAACTATTTGATGACCAAATTTTTATGGCATTCCATAAAATTTTAAATAAATTAAAATATAAATAAATAAACACAGTAGCTTTGAAACAAATAATCTTTTAGTACAGTTGCATTTTGTTTATAATGATACACCTCAATCAGTAAAATGCTTTTGAGACCATGGTCTCAATAACCATTATTATTTATTAATATATTATATTCAGGTATTATTTTATTGCTGTATTTTGTATATCATAAAATAGACACAAAGTAGAAATGAGTAAGATTTGCTTGATATCATCGAGTTATATATGCCCTGTCTTAAAGACTACTACTCTGATATCATAAACAACTGTATCATAAGCTATTTCCTAGGCCTGGATTCCTGTACCATCCATAGAAACCTAGAGCTCTTTATTGCTGTTTCCAAGAATCTAAAGGCTGTTTAAACAATGTGAAGGAGATTGTTTGAAACAGAGTGCATCTGTGAAAATGTCATCCCCAAATAGATGAATGAATGTTTTTCCAAAGGTATCTTATAGCTGCTGAGCTCATATTAGGTAGCACTGGAAATAACTATTGCAGGATAAACATAAGAAGTATGAATATTATGAGGGATAGTGTCAAGGACCTCCGTCAATTCACCAAAGAATATTTGGTGTGCTGCATATGAGTAAAGTTAAAATATTTGATCATCTTTATTCTACAGAGGGAACAGTTAAAGTCTGAGGAAGTTAAAGGCACTGTTTAAAAGCTGGTTTAACATAAAGATACATGACCATCTTTAAAACGGTGAAATGGAAACTAGAAAAAAGAGTTCCTACAAACTACTATGTATAACATAAATAAGCTACAAGGTTATATAGTTGTATATATACAAACACAGGAAATATAGCCAATATTTTATAGCAACTATAAATGCAATAGAACCTTTAAAAATTGTGAATCACTATGTTGTGCACCTGAAACATCTAATATTGTACATAGAACATACCTCAAAAAGAAAAAGAAAAAAAAAGAAACAAAGGTTCCTGTCTCTCAGATCAATGAGTGAGAGAATGAGTCAATTTTTAAAAAATCATTGATGAAGCAAAAGGCAAAAACCTCTTTATATGTTGGTCTCAACCTAGGATCAATTGTAGAATTTGATTATCAACATAACATCACGTTGTAGTATCATGTACCTAGAAGCAATGTAAACTTCTAAGTCAACACTTCTATATTAATTTGGGAGGTCACTTTTTACTTTACGCTTTATTGTGAAGTTATTTCAAAGGAAATCTGCCCATCTAAAGTGAAACTGAATGTAAGACTTGCTTTTCTAATCAGTACACATACTAGAAGACAGTTAGATTCATTTTGCTGCTGCTATTGCCTTTTCTGCAACTTCAATTACATTGTGATGTTTGGGGAGTACATGATTTACCTGATATGTTTATGAGATGGAGGTAAAACAGGAAGACAGGGATAATGAGGTTGCCTGCTGCAAACTGTTTGTAGAGCATACCCTTCCAGTAGGCAGTGATCCACATCAAGAAGAAATACAGAAATAGATGCCAACATGGTCCTTGAAACAAAGATTGAGTAATAACTTCATGCTTTTTGTAAAAGGATGATTATAAAAGAAAAACACACACACAAAGCACTGATATTGACCACAGGAACAATGTAGTCAATTTGTTAATTGAACTGAATTTGCATGGAAAATGCAGATATTTCAATACTGAATTATTGTCCATTTTGTCCTTTTGCACTCATATACTTGATTTGCATATCTTTATTCAGGAGAGACCCTTTCAAATTCTTTGAAATGCAAACATATATAATAACAAAATATTTAGAATTTCACATAAAGGTTTCATAAGAATTGTTCACCTAAATGTATTTAAATAAAAAGTGAAGTGAGTTTATTATTATAGGTATTTGACACATACCGTATGTTGATTTTCTATTTTATGAGAGTTTCATGTGGTACATAGGTTTATTTTATTGGAAGTGTATTTAATATAGGAAAAATGTTACTGTGTATAGATAGTCCTGATCTATCACCATAGCTGCACTGATTAGATTAATCTGCCTCCTTTATAACTACATTTAATCACACGTTGCAAAATAAAGATTTTTCAACATGTCGTTGTCATCCAACTAGATTTCTTTGTATTCTGCTTGCAAACTTAACTTCAGGCATAAAGTACGTTAAAAAAGAAAATAATCCATTAGGTAGTAGCATTTCTCCTGAGCACTCCAAGATCAAACTCATCTTAGTGATTATATTTCATTGCTCTTCAGTACAGGTTAGGAAGATTATTCTCATTTTAAACATTGTTAGTTTTACTTTAAAAGTACAGAAACATTTCCAGGTAATAAAAAATATTTAGCAAGCTACATTGCCTCAAGGCTACACCACCTACACCATATAGAGATGATCAAATGAAACCATCATTCTTTACAACAATCCTGTCATAAATGTTTACTGCAATGGTGCTGTCAGGCTACCTGAAATAAAGTAAGCCAGAGTCCTTGCACACAACATTTCAGAGTTCTATTCTGTGGCTACCTTCTACCATCCCCCAAACTCCTCCCCTTGGTGGTACTCACAAAAACTGGGGTCAAAGCCGACCCTTGGTCAGCGGGTCAGCAATATTTCAGTCTCATTTATGTGAGAAATTGGAATGTAGGCTACATCTTTATACCAGAATACCAGAGTAACAAGCATTTGAGAAAAAAACAAAACATATTTTGTTCTTAGTGCCTCTTCTTTTTTCACCATTTATATTAAATTATAGTTATATCTATAATTTGCTCATGAAAATCTTCCCATTGAATTAATAATGTATTTATTAAAATAAATTATCTGTGTATATCAGACTATCAAGAGTTATAGGAGTACACTGCTGACACAACCATACATCCTTCTTTTGCTGGCTTAATATTTAGTTTGAAAGATGAAAGACTGACCTGAAAAAACTATTTGATATACAGTGCTGTATCTTATATTTTTATTTTATCTGAAATTCTATGAAAATAAAGATATTAAAATGCATCAAACTGAAATGAAAAATAAATTATTTTCCTTGTAGATAAGTATAGGTAAGCATATGTTTTTGTAATTAGCTTTTTAAAATAGATACACCAAATCAAAAGCAGATTCCATACACAGGTCTCTACCTAATAAATAGCCTATTTTGTAGGGAGGTCAGCACACATGGGAAATGATAAGTCCTAAAGATCAAATTACTCCTTCTTCTCTGTTGTGTAAAGTGTTCAAGCTGAAACTTGTCGGAGTATATTTCTATACTGTTGTTAGTTCAGTAGCATTAAAAAAACCTAGAAGTTTTTTAAATGTGGGAAGAGGATCCAATTACCCCATCTTAAATGTAAAAGCCTAGAAACCATAAAACTGAACGATTCAATAAATCAACTGAAGAAACCTGCCAAGAGGATATATTAGTGACTTATTCATCTTTAAGCATATATAAAAGACTGGACTCTAGGGATGTTGTCATAAAAAGGAATTTTCTAGTATACTCATCAATCCAACTATTATTTTTTCCCCACTTTAGACATTTTCTACTATACATTCAGGACTTAGAGATGTGATGAGCTTGACTGATGTTGTTAGGTAATCTTCTCCCCTCTGGCCTCACATATCACCATGTTAAATTTCTCTAAGTTGTACATTTGGGGGAACATTGGAAGAGATAATTTTAATTTTGCTAATATCATTGTATGTGTTTGATTCTCTAGCAGTGCATTATTCATCACATAAAATTTGATCCAGGGAAACACATACCAATCTGTAGAGTGGGTAGCATGTTAAAAAAGAAAAAAAAAAGCATGAGAAATACTGCCAAGAGTACATATTCAGTTTAGAGCAGCATTTAAGTGGTTCCAAATACTCATTTGCTTTCATCTTCATTTTATTTTATTTTATTTATTTATTTATTTATTTATTTATTTATTTATTTATTTATTTATTTTTAAGATGTTGGGGGTAGGAGTTTATTAATTAATTTATTTATTTTTGCTGTGTTGGGTCTTCGTTTCTGTGCGTGGGCTTTCTCTAGTTGCAGCGAACGGGGGCCACTCTTCATCGCGGTACGCGGGCCTCTCACTATCGCAGCCTCTCTTGTTGCGGAGCACAGGCTCCAGACGCGCAGGCTCAGTAGTTGTGGCTCACGGGCCCAGTTGCTCCGCGGCATGTGGGATCCTCCCAGACCAGGGCTCGAACCCGTATCCCCTGCATTGGCAAGCGGACTCTCAAAACTGCACCATCAGGGAAGCCCTTTATTTTATTATCTTTATTGGAGTATAATTGCTTTACAATTATGTGTGTTAGTTTCTGCTTTATAAAGTGTCTGCTTTAGAACAAAGTGAATCAGCTATACATATACATATATCCCCATATCTCTTCCCTCTTGCGTATCCCTCCCACCCTCCTTATCCCACCCCTCTAAGTGGACATAAAGCACTGAGCTGATCTCCCTGTGCTATGTGGCTGCTTCCCACTAGCTATCTATTTTACATTTGGTAGTATATATAAGTCCATGCCACTCTCTCACTTTGTCACAGCTTACCCTTCCCCCTCCCCATGTTCTCAGGTCCATTCTCTACATCTGTCTCTTTATTCCTGTCCTGCCCCTAGGCTCTTCATAACCTTTTTTTTTCTTTTTAATCATCAGTTGTGGGATACCTTATATGGAGATTTCAGTGTTTCTCAGTTTGATACATTGCCCAGTTTTCCTTTTGAACTCATTCATGTATTAAGGCTGATCGAGTGTTCTGCAGATAAAATTTTGGTGCTTTGAGTCATTCTTTAAATAAAATACAGGAACTTTCCTTGAAGTGACATAAAAATAAACTTTGAGGTGTGAATTTTTTTTAATTTATTTCCTCCCAATCTCTTCGTGTTACCACAAACCACAGGAAAGAAAATCACAAATTTTTAATTTTGCAGAGAGAATAAGCGAGTAGTGGGGTTTTTTGTCCAAGGCTAACTCTATTGTTCTTTCTCTCTCCACTCAGGCTTTATTATTTAAACACCCCCAATTTGATTGAGAAGTGTGATTTCCAGTTATTGCTCAAATAAAATGCCCATCGATAATAACACAATTTGTTCCGAGTTTTAACTTTAAGAATAAAATCATAATGATGTCTTGAGGTACGGCAATTTCATCATTTAATTTTTTTCCCCTGTTAAGGTAGTGAAACAAATAAAGGAGAATCTTATAATAACTTATGAAATTTGTTGTTCATAAATTTGCAAGAACCAGACTTACTATAATGATGCATGGTTGTCTGAACTTCTTATTTTGATAGTTTCAGAAATTATGATGTTTTCATGATACAAAATTATTAGTTCTTCTGGTGGAATACATTTTTGTACAAATCCAAAAATCTTTTGAGTCCATTAGAAAATATATTAAATGGCCCTTTAATTTGTCTTTTGCTTTTGAACACATTTTTCTCTCAATTATAGTTTTACCAGTGTCCTTACTAAAACACTGAATACATCACACTAAAACTATACTTTAATGACAAATGTTCAACAATTAATTCTAAGTGATCTATTTTGCTATTCAATATATACTCCGTACTTGACATTCTGCTATGTAGTCTAAGGGATATATTTATGTTCAAATTATAGAGATAAAATAACATACAAAAGGCTAATATTAATCAGAACAGGAATCCATATTAAGATTCCAAATTTGTAATATCAATATTAGAGAAGTCTTCATGGAGGAGTTAAACACTGCTGTCATAAAAATACAAAACGCTTGCTCAAATTTTATTAACATAAAATGAGGCACAAGCTTATAATCCTTTACTACCCAGATCATTGAAGTAACTCTGAAAGTGTCTCCTTGATAATTTTTACCTCCTATTCATTCTCTACACCACTTCTAGGGGTGTTAAAGATCAAAAATGATCCTGCCATGTTGTTTTAAGTATTCTGTTGTCTGTCTGCTATTTGATAAAATCCAAACTCTAAGGTGAAAAATATAAAGGTATTTGCATCTTACTGCAGCCTAAAATTTTACTTCTGTTCATGTGCAATTCTTCTACTGACTCCTGAAAACTCAGCTCAAATGGCATTTCCACTGATAAACCTTGCCTGGCTCCACAAGCTAGGTTTTGTGACTGTCTTCAGTTTCTCAACTTTTGAGCAAGACCTATATTACAGTACCTAATATATTATATGCTAACGTATGAACATATGTATACATTTCCTTGATTTCAAGGACCATCAGTGGTACAGAATGACTGTGAACATATTTACCTTCCTATTACTCTTGGACTTCTCCTTATTATCTAACATCTTAGTAAATACTGTATCTTCCTGCAATGGCCTGGTTGGTGGGAACAAGTTGTTCTTTAAAGTTGGCTCAGATCAAGGCTGAGAGGAATGAAGATCAAGATACAAGGAAGAGGAAAGTATTGTACTGTAATATTGTCTACTTTCAATTTTGCCTGCTTTCATAGCACTGTATGTAGAATCTGGAGAGCTGTGAGAAGTAATCTAAATATTCAAAAATTCCATAAAAGACACTTTAAGAGCATATTTGTTATTTTAAAATATCAATTGAGTATGATATTCTGTTACTATTTTATTTTGAAGACTTCCAATTAGCCCTCAAATTTTCAAAGCAGAGCTTATGACTAATATGAATTTGGAACATGAGATTTAAAAGTAAAATACCTTTTTAAAGTATTTTAAAGGGTATCTCATTGTGAGAAAGTTCCTCATAAAGAACTGAACGTAAAGAACCTGATCTTAAAATTTGGGAAGGTGGGGCTTCCCTGGTGGTGCAGTGGTTGAGAGTCTGCCTGCCGATGCAGGGGACACGGGTTCATGCCCCGGTCTGGGAAGATCCCACATGCCGTGGAGCGGCTGGGCCCGTGAGCCATGGCTGCTGGGCCTGCGCGTCCGGAGCCTGTGCTCTGCAATGGGAGAGGCCACGACAATGAGAGGCCTGCGTACTGCAAAAAAAAAAAAGAAAGAAAAAAAGAAAAAAAAAAATTGGGGAAGGTGTATTTTCTCTTATCAAGGTCTAGTCAACTAACTCCCATTCCTGAAATAAAATAGTGAACAGCCAACTAAAAATCAATTCACCATGTCTGAGGCTGCCAGCTCCAGAACAAGCAAGAGCAGACATAATATGATTATGAGGACTCAGAGCATTCAGGATGTACAGCTGAATCCCACATAAATTGCCAGCCAAAGGGAAATGTTGCTGGATGCCTTCCTAACAGGTATTTATAACAATTGAGCTTTTCGATATGTATTTCTGTAGTGTGGTGGATCCAAAGTCCAAAAATGAGGCTTTCATAGTCACAAATTCTGCCAACACTTTAGCTCATTACCTCTACAAGTCTTCGATAATTACAACATTAATATTGTTGGGCATTTAGTACATTAAAGCATTTGCCACTGTTATGAAGATTTTCCTGGAAAAAAAATGACTGAAATCATCCCTATTTATATAAAATTGACACCTGAAAATAAATGCTTTTTATGATGTGATGCAATGCATTGGTGCAAAAAGATATCCAGCAGGATTAATTTAATACTGTTTACAGCAGTATCTGGCAAAAAACTTAAAAAATACGAACAAAAGAATTTTTTTAAATTTCCCCCTGATTTATGAAAAAATATGAATTTTTATAAGCATGTAGATATGAAAATCACATTTAGTGTATACACACACACACAGATTTAATACATATATACCCAGAATTCCTTTATTGTACAATAGAAAAATATCATTCCTTTAATCAGGAACATGAGGGTTATCCTCTGCATATGGCCAGCATAGATAAACCTGTTAAACTGAATCTACTTAGGCAGTTTCTGTCAGAGAACATAGTTTTGCATTGTGTACATCAGCTAAACAGCCATAAGGGACACCACTAGGCTCTGAGTCAAGAGAAATAGGACAAAAATGACTAGTCACAGATTTTGGTAGCAGATACCAGGAAGATGCACAGGAATAGGAATATTCCTCAGCAGACCTCAGCTGGAAGAGGAATAAAACTTCCCCCACAACAGAGAACACACAGCAAGATGAAACCATTGATGCAGCAGCCCCCCATCTAATGACAAGGGGTCAGAAAACTTTCCCTACACCAAGAAAAGTTTCATCATCTCTTTAGGGACTTGAATATTGAACTGGTCAAATAGTTATCCAAAATATTTTTGGATAATGAAATTGAGTGAGGTATTACGTAGCAAGTTTTTCAGGCATGAGAAGGATGGCTGAAATCCTTAGCATATTGTACTACTAAAATAAGAAATACTTAGACTGTTAATGTGTAATTATTTTCATAATTTGTATTCCTATGGTTCTATATGTCCTTGCATTTTTAATATGCAATAGTACCTTTCACATAGAAAAATACCAGCCACCTGTTTTGTCCCAAGAATGACTTTGCCATGAGTGTACTACTTTAGCTTTTTCTCATGTTTCCTAGGCAACAAAGGTACAGAAGTTTTATGTCTTTGGCTTTTAACACCAAGAAAGCAATTTTTTCCCCAATTGAGTCCAATGAGAAAAAAGCCCCTTTATTTGGCAGACATTATTATATACTTTGGCAATTCCTATAAGTTATTCTTCTATATCTTCCTTGGGGCAGCCACCTGGCATTGTGCTGTTAAATAATTTACACCCATTATGAAACAGAATACAATCTGACTCATAGTATTTCCCAACCATGCAATAATAAAGCATGTTAACAGCAGGATTGTTCGGTGTCAAAATTCATGATTTCTTAGCTTCTATGTCGGTATTAGCTGAAGGTATAATTACTTCTGTAAAAGTCCCACCTTGATGTATCTTTACATCATCTTCAGAACAACAGTATAGTGATCTTGAAAGAGCCCCTATCTGTGCGGAAAGACCCAGATCATCATAACACGTGATTTGATGTCATTTTTGCTTTCAGAGTCATACTTTTTCTATTACAAAAATGAAGTGTATAAACTACACCCTTTATAGGAAAATTGTACTGATATGTTTAAAAAGATGTGAAAATAGAGACTTTAGACTACTGATCTGTCAACCTTAAAATAAAACAGCCAGAGTTATTTTACCAGCAAAATGAGTTTATCAGCAGCTAAGGCTGCGCGTCTGGAGCCTGTGCTCCACAATGGGAGAGGCCACAACAGTGAGAGGCCTGCGTACCGCAAAATAAAATAAAATAAAATAAAATAAAGTCTGTAAGAATTAACTATTTTGTAAAGAATTAGTAGTTTTTAAAATCAGATTATTGAGAAGAATTTATATACAATAAAAGTTACCATTCTTGTGTAGAAGTCTATGAGTTTTGACAAATATTGATATTCCTTACTTAAATAGTAAGGAAATAGATACTCTAACCTTGAGTGAATTTGAGAATGTCTGACTTTATTTTCTTGTTATAAATCTTTGATGTAATAGTCATGGCTCCTTCATGGAATTTCTATCAGAATTATAATAGAAAATGAATGGAAAAAGACCAAACTCGATGTTTTAAATAAATAAATGGATGCTGACCTCTGCTGCCTCCTACCAATTCAATTCAAGAGTAAGAGAAATAGGGGCTTCCCTGGTGGTGTAGTGGTTGGGAGTCTGCCTGCCGATGCAGAGGACGCAGGTTTGTGCCCCGGTCCGGGAAGATCCCACATGCCACGGAGCAGCTGGGCCCGTGAGCCATGGCTGCTAAGCCTGTGCGTCTGGAGCCTGTGCTCCACAACGGGAGAGACCACAGCAGTGAGAGGCCCGCCTACCGCAAAAAAAAAAAAAAAAAAAAAAAGAGTAAGAGAAATAAATAACTCATCATTCATTCATATATTCATTCATCTAGTCATTAAAAATACTAATTGAGGGAATTCTGTGTTCTAACAGTATGCTAGCTGCTGAAAATTCAATGATAAACAAAACAGACTTTAAAAAGTAATAAAGCTATAAAGGCAAGAACAGAATTTCATGAGATAAAATAACAGAGATCTCCAAATTTAGATTTGTAAGTTAGAGGATAACTTCTCTGAGAAGTAATGTTTGACTTAATACTTAGTGAATTATCAAGTTTTAGCCACCCATAGAGATATACAATAGTAATGGGATGACAATATCAGATACAGGAAATAATATATGAGGTCCCTTCCTGAGAAAGAGTATAAAGAATTGATGGGAGACCAGCAGGACTAAAGCATAGAGTGTGATAGAAGAATAATTTGAAGCTGAAATAAAGGTAAACCAAACTGTGCAAAACCCTGTAGATCTAGGGACCTGGCTCTTTGTTAGAATATGAATGATTGGAACTTTCTTGTGGCCAGTCTTTTCAAGAAATGCAGGCCTACTCTATGATGCTCAGCTTGGAGGAGGGTCAAAGAACCCCAATTCAAGGCTAAGTATCATTAAGTTTTTTAACTCATGCTGACTACTCTAATAATTGGACATGAAAATGCTGTATGGGGGTATATGAAAGAACATTTGAGGGCACTGTGGATGGAGCTGCTCAGAGAATGGACGAGCATACTCTGCTTACTGCTCCAGGGTCAGGTAGATAACCTCACATGACTTTAACCAGTCAGTATATTGGGACCATGTTCTTTCATGGTTCAAGCAGCTCACTGAGTGTCATTCATTTGCTAAGTTGAAAATCCCTAAATTTGGTTTGAGAGTAATCACTCCCTGTTGACTTTCCTATACATAGCCAAAAATGATATAGATCAACATCTAGGCTGATGGCTCTGAAGCTGCTGATACATCAGTTAGCCAACTAATGCTTGCAAACCATGACAACTGCCTCTTCAAACTTGTCATAATGGCCTGGTCATGATAATGGTAAGTGAAGGCAAGGTTGAAGTAGGGCATCTTAACCTTTTCCAAATGTGATGCTGAGGAATACTGTATTCTTTAATTACAAACTTTATTTTAACTAGTCAGTCCTAATAAATGTTACTTTGATTCTCTTGGCAGCCAAGATGGAAAAGTAGGAAGACTATGAGCTCACCTCTTCCAAAGGGCACACAAAAGTTACAAGTATTTGCAGAGCAACTATTGATGAGAAAGACCAAAATATACCAGAAAAGATCTTATACAGCTAAAGATATAAAGACAGAAACACAACAAGACAGTAAGAGGGGAAGAGACATGATATAGTCAAGAACCATAGCTCCTGGTGGGTGACCAAGAAATGGGAGGATAAATGGTTCTCCCAAAGGATAAGGGGCTCCTATCCCCACACCAGGATCACCAGCCCAGGAGGTTCCTTCATGAGGAAGATGAGCCCCCAGAACATTTGGCGTTGAAGGCCAGTGAGGCTTATTTTCAGGAGAGCCAGAGGGCTATGAGAAATAGAGACTCCTCTATTAAAGGATGCACACAAACTCTCAGCCCACTCTCACCAGTTTTATTCAATGTATAATAGTATTGGAAGTCGTAGCCACAGCAATCAGACAAAATAAGGAATCCAAATTGGAAAGGAAGTAGTAAAGCTGTCAGTTTGCAGATGACATGATACTATACATAGAAAATAATAAGCACACCACCAAAATACTACTAGAACTCATCAATGAATTCAATAAAGCTTCAGGATACAAAATTAATGTACAGAAATCTGTTTTCTCTATACACTAGTAACAAACTATCAGAAAGAGATATAAAGAAAACAATCCCATTTACATTCAGTTCCAAAAGAATAAAAAAAGCAAAAGCAAAAACCTAGGAATAAATCTAACTAAGGAGGTAAAATACCTGTACACAAAAAACCTTAAGACACTAATAAAATTTGAAGATGACACAGATAGAAATTTATACCATGTTAATGGATTCAAAGAATTAATATTGTTAAAATGACCATATTACCCAAAGCAATCCACAGATTCAATGCAATTCCTATAAAATGACAGTTTTCACACAACTAGAGCAAATAATTCTAAAATTTGTATGGAAGCACAAAAGACCTTGAATAGCCAAAACAATCTGAGAAAGATGAACAAAGCTGGACGTTTCATGCTACCAGATCTCAACCTATACTACAAAGCTACAGTAATCAAAACAGTATGGTACTGGCACTAAAATAGACACATAGATCAATGGAATAGAATAGAGAGTTCAAAAATAAAACTAAACTTATATGGGCAATTAATGTATGACAAAGGAGGCCAGAATATACAATGGGGAAAAGACAGCCTCGTCTATAAATTGTGTTGAGAAAACTGGACAGCTTCATACAAAACAATCAAACTGGACTACTGTCTCACATCATGTACAAAAATTAATTCAAAATGGGTAAAAGACTTACATGTAAGACTTGAAACCATAGAGCTTCTAGAAGAAAACATAGGCATATACTCTTGGACATCAGTCTTAACAATTTTTTTTTAAATATGTCTTCTCAAGCAAGGGAAACAAAAGCAAAATAAACAAGTGAGACTACATCAAACTAAAAAGCTTTTGCACAGCAAAGAAAGCTGTGAACAGAAAAAAGGCTGCCAACTGAACGGGAGAAGATATTTGCAAATAATATATCTGATAAGGTGTTAATATCCAAAATATACAAAGAACTCATACAATTCAGTATCAAAAAAACAAACTCAATTAAGAAATGAGCAAAGGATCCGAATAGACATTTTTCTATACTCTACACACAAAAAATGAATAGATGTTTTAGAATTGATGACTATGTGTACAGAAAAATCTGCCAGGAAAATTTACTGTGGGACTAACCAGAAAAACTAAGAAAAGCAGGGTGATAAAGGAAAGAGATATAAGATCAAGGGAGGCTTTTAAGTGGGAAACAGAGGAAATTCAGATGATCCAGTTGTAGGGGGCATCTTGAACATGTAGGCAAAATGGGCAAAAATTGAAGATGTGAATTCATTAGGAAGACAAGAGAGGATGGGGTGAAGAGCAAATGTGAAGGAATTGGCCTCCACTAGGAAGAGGGATCATTTCTCTTTCCTAAAAACAGAAAAAAATAAAAATAAAGCCTGAGATATATGGATCTAAGTACTAGACTTTCTATTAGAGAAATGAGGGAGCTCCCATCTGATTGCTTCTATTTCTTACAATGAGTTCTGTGGCAATACCATCAGCCGAACATGTGTGTTGGGGACGTTAGAAATAACTAAGATGTTTGACAGCAGAAAAAACATAATGCAGAGTCTCTAGGGATAGTGAGAAAGTAAGTTAGACAGGATTGAATTCCCTACCTTTCAACTAGTTTCAAAGAAATGATTAGCCGGGATCACCCCTTTTAGGAAGGTACAAGTTATGTCACTTGGGAATACAAACTTATGTTATAGGTCTACTCCAAGAGAAATAAAACATAGATATCAGATATAGTGTGGTAGTCTAGATAAGAAGAGAAAATGTGCTACTAGGTTCCACCACTTACTGGCTGCATTATTTGGACAAGTTATATAACCTCTAAGTTTAAAATTTCCCATATGAAAATTTAAAATAATAATAAAATCTATGAGTTGATGTATTAAAAGTCTTAATGTGTGTAAAACATTTGGCATAAAGCGTGGTACATAATGGGATTTCAGCAATGGTTCTGGTGAGGGTAGTAATAGAAATAGTAGTAATAGTTTTAGAGCCACATGATAAGGACAGCGAAAAAAAGCAGAATACATCATAATCTGTTCTCCAGCTCATTATTCAAGCAAATCACTACTGTGTTATCTGTTCACATCCTTTCTTTCTAGACATGGGCCTTTATACCAACCTTGCCTGTTATATTCCAGCCAGGCTGAACTACATACAGTATTCAAAAAAACACCGTGATACCTTATACATATACACATTTGCACAAGGTTTTCCTTCTACCTGGAAATATAACCAGGAATATCAGCATCCCCACCAACACGTACACACAAACACACACACATGCACACGCATACACACACACACACACACACACACACAAAACCGCCCCACTCTTCTTTTGCCAAAGGAGTACTTAATTTTTAAAATTCAATCAGTCATCTTTCCAAAAAGCCTTTCCTGAATGCAGGTTAGTGGCCATTCTTCTTTTCACTCCTCTGATACAGAGTGAATCATATAATATTGTATGTGTCTTTCCAATTACTTGTGAGCTCCCTGAGAGAAGAGGCAGCTTCTTCTATACATTAAGTGCTTTACACTGTTACTGACAAAAGAAGGGCTCCATATGTAGTCACCTAATGAATGCATGGGACCTATGAAAGTAGAGATATCTCCAGGCATACCTTAAGCAAAGCTTCAGAGACAGCAAATTTTGCATAAGAATAATTTGAGGATGAAAAGGCTGGAGTATTTCCAAGTGATTAAAACCCTACCAGGTGCATCATCAGCAATAACGGTGACAGTAGCAAAACCCCAAGTTGATTCCAGGTTTGTTAAGGAGAAGGATCTGCAATTCTGAAGGATAAAAAACCACATGATATATAGGTGATATTGGTGCACAGGTGAAGGCGGGTAACGGTGGAACTTCCCAGGAATAAAAACTTCAGATCCCCAAATTCTTAATATCCAAATAAAATTAATGATGAAACAACCTCAAAAAAATTTTGGAGAGAGTGATTAGGGTATGGACATGCCCTTCTCTGATAGGAAATGTCATAGAAAATCACATGACAAGTAACATGGCATTTTGTGCAACTTTTATTTCGGGGTGATTTTTTCTGCTATTAGCAAATTTTATTTTCTGACTAACATTTAACCTATGTTCTGTTTGGGATTTGAAAGATTTCTTCTCATATGTTCATTTAATTGTTTTGTGGTGCACTTTGGTGATAAATTTTGGATGTATAGCTACTCTGCAGGTGGTTAATAGATTTCCCCATACTTACAAAGAGTTTTGCCTAAGATCACGCTATAATTTTGCCTCCCATGTTAACAAAATGCATTATCATTTCAATAATCCAATTCAGTGTGTTTCTTACAAGCAAAATCACAGATTTATCGAGCTATAAAAAGACAAATCAAGTAAATAAAAAGCTTTTGTCTCATCTACTGTATATTTTTTTAATAAGAATATAATAAGGATATGTGAGTTTGATGTCATTTACTGTTATGGAGCAAAGGATGTCCATATTATTAAAAGCACTGTTTAAGTCATAGTACCTGATAAATAGTAAACTCCTTCCCATTGTCAATGCATAACATAGTTCCCCCTCTTTTAAATTTGTTTAATATGACTTGTTACAAGAAATATTCAGTGTTTTTTAAGCTTTTACCATGACTCAACCAACAATATTCTCTCATCTTTAATCTCAAGTAAAACTTCAGTGTCCTATATTTGCTTAGGTAGATGAAAGGACACTGCAGACGCACACTGAATTAACTGATTCTCAGATAAAATTTGTTTTGAATAAGGTCAATTCCTCCAGGTTGCCAGATGGTATTTTAGTGACCCTTTTGTTACATCAGTGGTATTGCAGAGCTGCCTGTCAATAAGGAAAGACACAAGGCTGTACCCTTTTAGAGGGAGGGACTGCTGTCAGTTCTTAAATACCATTAAAAGAGGGAAAACGAGAGGAATACTTCAAATAAACTTTGTTTAAAGAATTAATTGCACATATGCTAAAGTGAACTAGATTGTTCATCCATGAGAATTATAAATTCCAACTCGATTGAAAAATGTGACATTGCAGATATTCAAGGGTCTTTCAAAACATCAAGCTTCTTACATATCATTTAAGATGTCCTTGTGTGCCAAGAATACTGCTTTCAAGAAAAATTCTGTCTTATTGATCAAATAAAATTATTAGTATTTTTTAAAATCTGCATTCTACACTTGGTTTGTAAGTCATGGTAGATAGTTAAAAATGATTTCACATGTTTGGTCTCAAAATCCCTTAATCCATTAGGAATGTATTTTCATAGTCCAGAATCTATGTAGATTATAAATCAAACTGAAGTAATTTCTTTAGGAGAAGTGCTAACCCCCCACACACACTAGTCAGTGCCTTCTCTTTATGTCAGTGAATTCAATTTGCTAAGGGTAATTTTCTAGGAAAAGTTAGGTAGCTAACATATAATATCATCTGTCTTTCAGGTTTCTCATGTGTATCATCTCTTTATTTCTCAGAATAAAGTGCTCATTAGATCTCAGTTTTATAGATGAGGAAGCTGAGGTTTCAGGAGAATAAATGAATTGCTCAAAGTCACACAAGTAATACGTTTCATTGCTGAAATTTCAATATATGTTTTTGTCTGAGTTCAGGGACTATTCTCAGAAATCCCACTCCTAAGGTTTCTATGACAGTTATTAATTTAAGTCATAGGTTTAGGTTTTATTTCTTGAATATGTATTCTTGGCTCCTTTCTGGGTTGCCTGTTCACATTCTATCACATTCTCCAGGTCACTGCCTTGCATTTCTGAGTTGCACTATTTAATTAACCTGGTTAATACTGTAGAGGCCTGGTGTTACAGAGGCCTAACATTAATTACAAGCAAGGCAAAATATGACCAAATTGGGATTACTTTGGTGGATAAGTATGTTTGAATCTTCCCTTAAATCCTATGCAAAAGTCTGGTTTCACTTTCTCATGGTGGAAAGGAATTGCATGGCTCAGCAATTTTGTATAGAAACATTTTCATCTTTTTCTCCAATCATTCCACTAGTTAATTTAGAATGTTGTTATTTGTTTATTATGTTTTTATAGATCTCTGATAGGAACATATTCCCTCAAATAGGTAAGTTTTATTGATTTTAGAAGATCAAGTATACAATGCTGAACTTCCAACTTTTCAATTTGCCGTTGTATTTCACACTATAGAATACCTTGCATGGAACTTTGAGATAGAAGAACAGTTAGAAGAAGGTTTCTGCTCTGGCTTCCCCTATGAATTGATGGTGCATTAGCATACACTAATGAGAGAGAATGGACAGTAATTTGTGACTGTACCCCATTCTTATTTAAGTCTAGTTTGGAGCATTGCCCAACTCCCCTCCTGTGATGGACTCCATGCATTAATAAAACTTAATTTTCTTCTATTAAAATTTTCTATCTTTTTTAATTATTCAAAGGAGATATTTTTACTAGAATGACTGGTACTGATGACATTAGTTTCCTCCTCCTTTACAAATCCTAAGTGATCTCATTCAAACCCATGATTTAAACTCTTCTGCTTTCCAGAAAATGTATACTTACTGATTTTTAGAAACATACACCCATCATTCATGAGCCCAATTTGATACGCCTCTTAAAAGCTTCTACAAAGCTCTTTGTCTTCTTTAACTTCTATGTCCTTTTCTTTGTTTATTTGTTTTTTGTTTGTTTTGGTTTTAGCATAGAACAGGGAATGAGACACTTCTTTTGTATGAGTGTCCCTTAAAATTTATGACAAATAATGACATAGATGATTAGCATATGATTTGCCACACAGAATTACTATTGTTAGTAATCTGACTTCCCTTTGAAAATAGTCAAGCCATTGTTTTAAAAGAAAATTTTCAAGGTTGTTAATCTTTTTGTGGCACAAGATACTGTTGGAAAAATTCTCTTTGAATTTAAGAGAAAGCAATAGTTATTTTTTTAAGTGATCTCTCTGAGGATCTCGAAATATTAGACCAGTTACATTGATTTGAAGAAGCCATGCCTTCATATATTAACTAATTATGCTCATTAAAAAGTAAAGGTCAATTATTTGACATGTATAAAATTTAGTTATGTTAGATGAATAAGTTCTACAGACCTGATGTGTAACATAGTGCCAATAATAATACAATATTGTGCACTTCTATATTTGTTAAAAGAATAGATCTCATGCTAAATATCTATACCACCAAAAAAAAGGAAACATGAGGAAACCCTGGAAGAAGGTGTTGCATATGTGTACTACCTTGATTGTTGTGATGGCATTAAAGTTAATTGCATATATCCAAATTCATCAGTTGTACATACTAAATGTGTGCAGTCCTTTCTATGTCAATTATACCTCAATAAGTCTGTCTAAAAAAAACCAAAGGTAGAAAAAATATAGGGTAAGATGGTGAAGTAAGAAGCACCAAGAATCTGTCTCTCCACCTACAACACTGCACTGGCAAAACAGATGTAATTATTTTGGAACTCTGGAATCTACTGAAAACTTGCAACTTCCAGAAGAAGGTTTAGATGGTAAATTGTGGTTAATTCTAGTCAATTTCAGCTCTTAGCACAGTAGCAGCTACTCTCCACCACCTTACCCCATGTCAGGCAGCTATGCATGCATTCCAGAAGCAGCTTACATGCAACTAGTAGGAGGCAGGATGGGCAAAAAGGACACTGCCCTTCAAATATCAGGATCTGTGCTCTCATCACTCATTGCTGCTTCTGATCTCAGAGGTACAAAGAGGCAGGCAGCCACTGTTATGCCTCCTCTCATGTGGCAAGCCCCTCCCCTTCTGGCTGAAGTGACTACACCAGGAGACATAAAAAACTGGTGCCTTAGTCTGCTTCATTTTAATCTTTTTTCCCCTTTTGGGAGCCAGACGTTAAAGATTAGGATATTCAAATCAACTGCACATATTGGGGAAATTAAAGAAAGTCACTATGTATGCCCAGGGAAAGGCATAGGCTCAGATAACTTGAGAAAACCTTAAGTTTACATCTCAGGCTGATACTTACAACAGAAAGAGCCCATAACAACTTAAAAAATAAATAAATGGATAAGTAAATAAATAAAGTGAAAAAAGAGCAAACTTGGGAATGGGGGAGCCTAACTAATTTCTAGAGCTAGTATATTATTAGGTTCATATGTCCAGTTTTCAGCAACAACAAAAGTCACAAGACATACAAAGAAACATGAATATAGTACAGTCAAAGGAAAATATAAGTCAAAAAAACCTTGCCCTGAAAAAGACCTGATGATGGATCTACTAGGCAAACACTTTAAAATGACTGTCTTAAAAATGTGCAAAAAAAAGGAAAATGTGGCGAAAGTCGATAAAACAACATATGAAAACATGAAAATAGCAATAAAGAGATAGAAACCTAAAAAGATACCAAAAAGAAATTCCAGAGTTGAAAAGTACAACTGAGATGAAAAATTTACTAGCAGCAATCAAAGACAGTTTTGAGCAAGCACAGTAAAGAATAAGTAAACTTAAAGGTAGAACAATGGAAATTATGTAGTCTAAGGAACAGAAAGGAAAAAGATTAAAGAAAAGTGAGCAGAGCATTAGGGATGTATGGGACACCATCTAGTAGATCAACATATATGTTATGAGACTCTCAGAAGGAGAAGAGAGAAAAGGGCAGAGAATATTTGAACACATAATGTCAGAAAACATCCCAAATTTGATGAAGGACATTAATGTAAACATTCAAGAAGCTAAAGAAACTTCAAGTAAGATGAACCCAAAGAGCTTCACATCAAGACACATTATAATCAAATTTTCAAAAGATAAAGAGAGAATTTTGAAAGTAGCAAGAGAGAAATGACTCATCACATACAAAGGATCCTCAAGAAAATTATAAGCAGATTTATCAACAGAAACATTGGAGGCTAGAAGGCAGTGAGCTAATATATTCAAAGTGCTAAAAGAAACAAACAAACAAAACACAGAAATGTCAACCAAGAATCCTATATCTGGCAAAACTTTCCTTCAAAAGTAAAGAAGAAATTAAGATATGCCCAGATAAACAGAAGTTGAGGAATTTGTTGCTATTAGGCCTGCCATGCAGGAAATTCCAAAGAAGATCCTGAAGGTTAAAATAAAAGGACTCTAGAGAATAACTTGAGGTCATATGAAGAAATAAAGATCATAGTAAAGATAAATACAGACAATAACAAAATCTGGTATTATTTTAACAATGGTTTGTAAATCCATCTTTTGTTTTCTACATGATTCAAGAGACTAATATGTTAAAAAAATATTAGTCAAAAAGCTAGTATTATTGTCACTTTAGTTTGTTAATGTCACATGTTCTCTACATAATTCAACAGATTAATCTATTTAAAATAAAAATTAGTTTATGTTTGGGGGAACAATATATACAAAAATGTAATTCTGTGATATCAACAACTGAAAAAGGTGAGGACAGGGCTGTAAGGCAGCAGAGATTTTGTATGTTATTGAAGTCAATCTAGCATAAATTCAAGTTAGTGTTATAACTTTAGGATGTTAAATGTAAGCTCCATGGTAATCACAATGAGAACAGCTTTAGAATATACACAAAAGGAAATGAGAAATAAATATAAACATTTCACTGCAAAAAATTCAACTAAATACAAAAGAAGACAGGAATATAGTAAAAGTATAGAAAAAGCTATGATATATGGAAAATAAATACAAGACATATGGAAAATAATAGAAGTATGTCCAGCCTTATCAGTAATTACTTTAAATGTAAAATAATTAAATCAAATCAAAAGACAGAGTTTGGCAAAATGGCTATAAAAACATAATCTGACTGTATGTTGTCTAGAAGAGACTCACTTTAGATCCAAAGACACAAAGGGGTTTGTGGATGAAAAAGGTTGCCTGCCATATCAGCAAACAAAGGATGTTGTGGCCTTCGAGCCATTAGCCACTACCTCCCTCCCCACCCTTCTTAAGGGTGATCCTGAGGGAACCCAGGATGCAGACAAATGGGAAGTCCACTACCAAGCCCTTAGCCACTGCAGCCATCCCCAATGGTGCACCCTGGGGAGACTCAGGATGGGAAAGAACAGGGTACTGGCCTTAGATAGCTAAGGTACATATAAAAGGGATGATTTCAATCAGCCCAGACTCTTGCATCTTTCCATACGTTGAAAAGTGCTAAATTCATTAACTTGAGATATCTGGTTTCTTTAATTAACAGTAATCTTTTGATGTTCTGACTACCTGGTCTTTGTTTCAAAACTCCTATATATCCGACTGTTCCATTACCTCTTTGGAGCAGTACCTCAGAGCTACCTGAGAGGCTGCTTCCCAGACTTGAAGTTCTCAGAAAGTCCACTGAATACAACATAATTCTCAACTTTTCGGTTGTGCATTTTTTTTCAGTCAACAGGTTGAAAGGATGGAAAAAGATATTCCATGCAAATAATGACTCAAAAAGAGCATGAGTGGCTACATGGATATCAAATAAAATAAACTTTAAATCAAATAACTACAAGAGACAAAGAGGTATATTATATATTAATAAAATGTTTAAATCAGCAAGAAGATATAATAATTATAAACATTTAATAAAAAAAAAACCACCTAAATATATGAAGAAAACAATGACAGAATTAAAGGGATAAAGTCCCACAGTAACAGTTATAGACTTTATTATTCCACTCTCAATAATGGATAAAACACCAAGCTAGAAGATAATTGAGGAAACAGAGGACTTGAATAACACAATAATCCAACTAGATCTTAGAGACAAATACAGAACACTCACCCCAACAGCAACAGAATACAAATATTCTCAAGGTCCTATGAGACATTTTCCAAGATAGACCATACGTTAGGTCACAAATTAAGTCTCAATGGATTTAAAAAGGCAAACATCATGCAAAGCATATTCTCCAACTATGGTGGGATGAAGTTAGAAACAAATAAATGAAGGAAAACTTAAAAATAAAAAAAAAAAAGGAAACTAAACAACGCACTCTTATACAGCTAATGGATCAAGGAAGATATCACAGGGGGAATTGGAAAATGCTTAAAGATAAATCAAAATACAAACACAAAATAGCAAAACTTATGGGACACAGGGAAAGCAGTGATAATGAAGAAATGTGTAGCTATAAATGCTTATATTAAGAAAAACAAGAAAAATCTTAAATTAATAATCTAACTTTAGAAATAAAGAACTAAAGCAATAAGAAAACACTAAACTCAATCCACCAGAAGGAAGGAAATAATAAAGATTAGAGTAGAAACAAAGAACTAAGGAATAGAAAACCAAGAGAGAAAATCAATAAAACCAAAAATTAGTTCTTTGAAATGATCAACAAAGTTGAGACATCTTTAGCTAGATGGACTAAGGAAAAAAAAAAAAAAAAAAACAGAGAAGATTAAAATCAATAAAATCAGAAATAAAAGTGGGGACATTGTTACTAATCTTATAGAAATAAAAAGAATAAAGTAGTACTATAAAAAATTGTACACCAACAAACTGGATAAGCTAGATGAAACAGGCAAATTCCTACAAAAACAAAACCTAACAAGACTAAATCACATAGAAATAAAAATCAGAGCAGACTTATAACTAGTAAGAATATTGAATCAGTAACTGAAAATATCTTGACAAAGAACACCCTGGACCTGATGGCTTCACTGGTG
Organism: Pseudorca crassidens; assembly: GCF_039906515.1. Taxonomy (NCBI): domain Eukaryota; kingdom Metazoa; phylum Chordata; class Mammalia; order Artiodactyla; family Delphinidae; genus Pseudorca; species Pseudorca crassidens. The sequence continues at coordinate 112,797,857 of NC_090300.1, read as the reverse complement.
AATTCTACCTAGCATTTTAAGAAGAACAAACACTAACACTTCTCAAACTTTCAAAAAATTGAACAGGAGAGAACACTTCTTTACTAATTCCCACAGACCAAAATTACCCTGATATCAAAGTTGGAAAGATACACCACTAAGAAAGAAAACTACAAACCAATATCTTTTATAAACAATGATGCAAAAATTCTCAAAAACTACTAACAATTTAAAAATACTAGCAGTTAAAAATGGTTAAGATGATAAATTTTATGTTATGTATATTTTTCCACCATCAAATTTCTATTATGTGGAGATAATTTTCCATTTTTCTACAATAAAAAATGGAAAATAAATTAAAGGTCTTTGTTTTTATATAATGGAGACATTACATAATTTGAAGGCTTTTAAAATAAAGTTTTGATATATGACATTGCATATTCATGAAGGGCTTAATTATTACAAATTTCATGTTTAAGTACCACACTTTCGGTATATATATGGGATCACTTATCCTATGTTGCAGTGGGGTTTTTGATATTTGTTTCAATCATAATAAGCTAGGCTATATTGCAGTAAAAAATAACCCCATATCTATATGGCTTAAGACAACTACAGTTTATTTCCATTCATGCTACAAGTTAATATTGGTTTGGCTGGCAGGTCTCTTCCAAATTGTCCTCACTCTGAGACACTGGATAGCAGAGAGTGTTCATAAGAATACTTCTCAAACATTAATGTGCATACAAATCACTTGTTAAAATGCATATATTGATTGAACTCTGGGGAGGTGCCTGACATTCTGCATTTCTAGAAAGTTCATAGATAATGTTTATGTTTTTGGCCTGTAAGATACATTGATTAGAAAGGTTCTAGAGCAGAAACTCTTCATGCAGGAGGAAACTATTCGGCAAATTGTTAACTAACTATTAATGGCTTCTAAAAAGAAGTAAAATACATCAGTTCTGTTCACAATCCATTTACAGAAGCAAGTCAGACACACATTTTCAATTTGAGGAACACAGGGAAACACGTTTGTACCATATTTCCAGAAGTGGGAGAACTGAACACCAGATAACAACCTTGGTAATTATCACAGGGAACAAAATGTCTTCAGTGCATAGTGCATAGGAATGTTATTCTAGAGGAACAGCTCCAACAAAGATGGCTATTGCTGAACATAACAGACTAAAGCAGCTGAGTGTGGCCATAAACTTAGATTGTGCCAGTGCAAGTAGGCCCGCTTGATAGAGTTTTGACTTCTAAAGCCAGGAAATCCAAACAAATATGTAGAATAAGACATCTTATGAAGAGAAGAAAAAGTTTGTTTGCCCCTAAAAAAATGTCCTGATCTAAGAAATCAGTTATCATCCTGCCCCACAAAAATTAGCTGAAGCAGCAGCCAATGATTCTATGCAGATATTGTTGACTGAGAGTTCTTGAGCCCTAGGAATCTCAGAGGTCAGATGGTCCTATTATACCAGAAAACCATTTGTATGGATTACTCAGAGAGATCCACCCTAATTTTCTCCAGGTTTATTCCTCCATTTACTTAATAATTTACCATGATCCATTCATAAATGGCTCTAGGGACCTTGGATAGCCATTCATCTGAAACAGTAATTGTAAGTACATAAAAATGCATGATAGAACAAGGATAGATATGAGAAGTATAAGAGACTGCTGAAAACCCTCCAACTTCTAAGAACATTTGCATTCCTACACAATAAATTTAATTTTTAAATTCATTCTATCTCACAGTTTTCCTACCATCTCAAAGACGAAAGGTAATTCAATCATAAACAGTACCTTACAACTCTGTCAGCCATTCACCTCAGCAACTAATACTCTATTCAATAATTAAAGCTTCTTCTATAACAGAAAACCTGATTATGGCTCTTAGTTTACATATTGTTTTAATAGACTGCTGCTCAAAATCCTCCATCTTTATACTCAATATTCTCCATCTTCAAATTGAAATTTATATAGACATCTAAAATGTTTTAACTCCATTAAACAAATCTGGTATACCCATGCTGCAGATGGCAACAATAACATAAAAATGCATAGCAGGTGTCAACTAAAAATATATTCACAACCTAAAAGTTGAGAGTTATGTTTTATTTGGTGGGAATTTCTAGGACTTCAAGCCTGGGAGGCAGCATCTCAAGTAACCCTGAGAAAACTGCTCTGAGGAGGCAAGGGAGCGGGGATACAATATATAGAGGAGTTTTGTAATAAAGAGCAGGGAGTCTGAACGTCAAAAGATTATTTTTAATTTAAGAAAACCAAATATCTCAAGTTAAGGAATTTAACACTTTTCTGTGTATGGGAAGATGCAAGAATCTGGGCTCACTGAAATCATTCCTTTGATATGCACCTCAGCTCTCTGGGGCCAGTATCCTTAATTTTTCACATCCCGAGTTTCCTCGGGGCTCACCATAGAGAGTGGCTGCAGTCTGATGGCTGCTAAATGGCAAATATTCTTTCTTTACTGAGTTTCCACAGGGCTCACCAGCTCACCAGTTGCTGTGGCTGCAATTGCTGATGACTATGACATCCTTTGTTTACTGAGATGACAGGCAATATTCCATTTATCACAGGTATCTACACATAAGTTCACAAATTATTCAAGTTAAACACACTGGCTTTGTCTCTATTTGAATATAAGATAGTATACTACCCATCTGATTACAGCTAGTCACATGGTAATCATCCACTTCCTCTGAACTGTCAACCTCTCTCTGATTTCTGAGATGTGATATTTCTCAAGATGCATTTGCCAGTGTATGCCCAATAGTGCCATACCACTGGCAATGTTCTAGCCATCAGCATTTTCTGGCCATCATCAACTTGTATAAAGCTTCAGAAATAACACAATGTTTGATTTTTATCCTATTTCCTTGCTTCCCAGCACTACTAAATCCACTAGAAGATAGAGGAAAAATAGATTGCTTAAGATTTTTAATAAAAGACCTTTGTGAATTGCCAAGAATAGTGTAGCATGTCATATGGAATTGTTGTAAGGACAAAAATATCATATTAAAAATATATATCTACTACCTCTGTGAATGGCATGCATCTCCCTCTCATCTGAAAACTGATCATAGAATCTGAGATCCATTAGGCATTACAGAGATCATCAAACTGTCTGAAACAAATTTCCAAATTTTGTATGCTTTATCATAAAACCATAACCACTGATGATGACTTGGAAGAGTAAAAGATGAGTATATTGTAAGAGAATTAACTGAAGAAGATAAGGCCTATGGTCAAGTCTGGATTTTGGTTTCAAGAAAGGAATGGAGCTGACAAATACAGTCATAGGAACCTTATCACCTAAGAAATTTTCCAAAATATAACATGTTATCTCAAAAGGTTAAAATACTGAGTTCCATATACAAATTCTAGTTTTATTTTATTACTTAATAAAATGGCTTCTTGCTCCACTTTTTATATCCCTTTTTCTACAGTCCTGAGCAACACATCTCCTCTTTTAAACCAGTTCCTTAATCTTCATTGGATTTGCAGTATTGGTAGCCGTGGGGCCAGAAAAAAAATAATGTCTGTGATGACATCATGGTAACAATATTTAACCTTATCATTTTATTTTGAGGTAAAGTTATATTCAGCCTTAACAAGAAGTAATGAGTGAGCTAGAGTCAATTAAAAATTCAGATTTATATCTAAGGAGGAAGGTCAGGGCAGAATTTATAAAATTAGCAATTAGCTACCTAGACATGATAGTTCAAAAGATGTAAGATTGTAAACAGAGAGATTGTTGAGAGAGCAAAGGGTCATAGAGATATTCATTGGGTAACATCTGAATTCGATTGAATGAAGGGAGAATAAAATTCAACAGTAAAGACACTGTAAAAAGCAGGTAGGAAATTAGAAGGAAACAGAAAAATTACAATGTCAGATGTCAAGGAAGTAAAAAAATGAATTAATAATGTGGCAGTCAATAGTGATGAATGATACCGAAAATTCAAGATAACAGCTAAAATAATTCTATGATAACTTGTTTGTTTTGAAATTTGGCTTCTAATAGAAGAGGTCAGGTAAGTTCTGGAATTAGAAAATCTGAAATCAATCCCAAGCTTTGCCACTTGCTAGCTCTGTTGTACCCTTGGGTGATTTTCTAAGTTTTCTAACTTCCAATTTCTTATCTGTATGTGGGTTAAACTATGTAGTCCATGTGAAGGCTTTAGGTTATGTCTGGAATAAAAAACCTTCAATAAATATTTGCTTAAGAATAATGATTTGATTATATTTATAAGAGCAGTTGTGAAGAGTGATGAGAATCAAGCCTAACTGCAAAGGATTTATGATTTGGGTGTAATTATAATACAGAAGCAGTAAATAAACACTAACTTGTCCCATAATTACAGCAGTAGAGAGGTAAGTGTATCAACCTTGATGGATACATGATTTGAGGTTTTATACCTTTATTTTTTCCTGTTATTAATTTTTAGAATGAAGTTCTTTTGAACATATTTTCAATGGACTGGAAGGATACAGTGAAGAAACAGATTTGAAAAGAGAGAAAAGTCATAAAGGATAAGAGGAAAGAATCATAGCCTCAGTAGACAGGTTAGCTGTGGTAAACAAGACTAAAAGGTATTACTCTGAACTCAGAGGGGAGTAGAAAAGGAACAGTCACGTTGAAATTAGAAGGTGGAGGTTTTTACAAGTAACCTCAGTCTAAAAATATACTGTGAAAGGTCAGCTGGAAAGTGAGAGTAGCAGAGATGGGGTTTGAGATTGAGAAAGCAGAAAAAGTTTGGGGTAAGACCAAATAGAATATTATATAGTGTCACTCTTCAATGACTAAAACCTTTCCCAGAATTAGAAACAGAATAAAGATAGGGAAGGGATCAATGTTATACCTTAATTGAAAGTATAGGATCTGAATGAAGCATTAGGTACCCCCAAAAAATAAAGTTAATCACATAAAAATTGTAATTGGGAACAATAAATTCCTGAACACCATAGAAAATAGGGTGGAGGAATAATCTTGTAACAAGAAAGTCTTGTCGATAGCCATCTTTATAAAATAACTCAGTGTGTAAAGCAATTAAACTGAAAATGGGGGCAGGGAGGATGAAATGAATGGCAGATGCATATTTTTTTAGTTCAATTTATTCATTTAATTCACATTTATAAAACACTTACTATACAGACAAGAATGTGGTTATCTGATATTTTCTATTATTCCAACACAAATCCCATTATAGAATATATAATTTATGTGAAACAGTTAATTTTAAAATAAAATTAAAGTAGTATGGCTAAATTTTATTTATCCAAGGAATTTACTCTTGATCATGTGAGAAACAATGAATTGACTGTACTGAGGAGAGAATTAATTAGCATGATTTGAGGTTATGGAATTAGAAATCTAGATTATTTAATGAGGGCTGTAGTCTATTATGTTTTCATAGGAAACCAACTCAACTGTTAACTTTTCTCAAATACAAAGTTGAAGAAAAGGCTCCTGGGACTTCCCTGGTGGTGCAGTGGTTAAGAATCCACCTGCCAGTGCAGGGGACATGGGTTCAAGTCCTGGTCTGGGAAGATCCCACATGCTGCAGAGCTACAAAGCCCGTGCGCCACAACTACTGAGCCTGTGCTCTAGAGCCTGTGAGCTACAACTACTGAGCCCATGTGTCACAACTACTGAACCCCACATGCCTACAGCCCTTGCTCTGCAACAAGAAAAACCACTGCAGTGAGAAACCCATGCACTGCAGCGAAGAGTAGCCATGGCTCGCTGCAACTAGAGAAAGCCCGCGCAAAGCAACAAAGACCCAATGCAGTCAAAAAAATAAACTAATAAATTAACTAAATAAATTTTTAAAAATATATCAAAGAAAAGGCTCCTATATGACTTTGTGTTTGTAAAATTCTCATGAGGTGATCACTTTCTTTTGCCTGAGTGCTTCTGTTTGGTTTGGTTGGTTTTTAAGTTTGGAGCTAGTCTTTGGAATCAAAGCAAACTTACAGGACTAATACAGTCATTTGAAATTTGCTCTAAAAATGAATGAAGTGAAAGTCCTGCTTGTAGAGGAAAGCCATGTTTTATTTTGGTATAAAATAATAAAGTTTCTTCTCCAGGATAAAATTCTTCTCCAGGGAAAGACATGCCCTGTTGATTTATGTCTGTGACAGGAGAGTAACATAACAGATATATACTGCCTAGAATAAAGTGTATACTGCACACAAATTTAAATCATATACAACTTATGTTTTATGGCACAGTTGTGAATTATGTTTTTTTGTTTCCATGTGTAATTAGAGAATAGAATATAGATATGAAGGTTAACTTTAATATTCACATTACAAAGAAAAAATATATATGCTGCCCAGGGAAAGGAGTTTTGCTCCTTGTGTGGATTTTTTCCTTTAGTAATATACAAGAGATGTGAAGTGGACTTTAGGCTTCACTATTTGGAAACCTACACAGTAAGAGAAGTCACAAAAAATGTCAACACTAATTTATGACTCATACTCTGTGTTATGTAGTAGCCTGGGAAGTTGGAGTGCTCTGCTTAGAGATTTAGAGAGGTAAAGTACTGGTAAAACTAATACATTATTGCCCAAGATATTCCTACTTTTGGCTGGTTTATTGTGTGCATCTGCTCTTTTGAAAATGTCTTTGCCCTCCCCTCACCCCCAATAATGGGATTAGAGTGCAATGCAAGCTAGCAGATAGCCATTTGCTCCTTCTTACTGTGTATATTTTGGCTGGAACTATCTCCAAATGGGTGGTGCCTTGGAGGCTGGCTATATCTTTCATACTAGGAAAAGTAGATGAAATAAATAAACCCATGGTAAAAGGGCCCAAGAGTAGACTGTGGTAATAATTGTCAACTTTATGTTTGCATCTCACAGTATAAAATAGGCCTATGGGTTTTTCTGATCATTAATTTAATTCATACTCACTAAATTTTATGTTTTCAATTTACATTGGGAGGCAAAAACAGGATTGATGATGATCTGAAAGATTTGCCTTAAGGTATAAAACAATGCTTTGTACTAAATGAGGAAATGGCCAACTATTTTGCAATGTTTTGAAATATTTTGCACAAGATCATTTTGCCTTCAGCTTTTTGAAAGCAGGATTTAGGCAAGCACTGTCTTAAGTGCCAAATTCTATCTACATATACCATATTTGATCATTTGGATTTACTTTCCATACTAAAGATGTTACTAATTTCAGAAAGAAAATCTCCTAAAAGAACTCCATATTCTGAAAGCTAAAAGACAGGAGTAGGAAACCACTTGATTCACAGCACTTCCTAAGAAAACAAGTCTTTAGCATTAATTGAATACTTGAAAGAAAGTCTTTGAAGTGTTTCTAATTATAGTCAAAATGTTTAATAATTTTTGGATTTAAATGTTTCTTAATATTAAATATCTATAATAAAACCAGTAAATGAACTCTTGTACAATATACATGATAGTGCTATTGATTCAATGAGAAGGAAACTGGTCATTATTTCTATAGTGAAAAAAAATTATTTCTGCAGTATTTCACTCAAATTGATCAGATTGCCAGGATGAAGATACAATTTGTATTTTTTTACATACTTTTGACACTATTAACAAAAGGTATTTTCAAAGACATCAGTAATTGTCAAAATCCATGCAATTCACAATAGCACATAATTTCCTCATTTTTTATCTGTGTAATATGGCTGGTAATACAAATTTTACCACATTACTGTAGGATTTCAATAAAATGTTGCATTAAATGAGACTAACAAGGTTGCTTTGAGAAGGAGTACATATACAGGCTTGAAGCCTCACCACAAGACTCCCTTCTACACCTTGACATTTACTTTGTGTTTCAAATTCATGTCTCAGCAACAGGGTCTACTGTTATTGGTAATGAATTTGCAGGATCATTAAATCTATAAATGTTTAAACTTGCTATCAAAGATTCACCCTCAACTTTGTCTTCCAGTTCACTCTCACTGAGCAGTTTTTCTAAAGGCAAAGAAAGTTGTCCAATATCTGCTATAATTATCTCTGCTTCCATCAGCAATCAGTTTTATTGTTATTTGTTCTAAACTCTTGGACCTAAATAACCTTCATTTTTACATTTGTTGTTTGATTTTCAATTACCAGAGTGTAGATTATATGAAGACAGAATTAGATAAGTAAAGGTGCAGTTTCTTATTTAAAGCTCTGCAGGGGTTTTCCTTAGTGAAACTATAGCAAATCCTAATAGGCCCAAATAGATGTTATTTGCTAACCTGCAAGAGAACAAAGTGAGTTTTAACAGCAGGTGATGGCCACAGTATTCCAAGGAGGACCACATGAGTTATGGATGAAGAATTGAGCCTGGATAATCTCGCCTTTGTGATGCTGTCCAATTCTGTAAATGACTTCCTCACTTCATTCCACCCCCTTCACCCAGCCATGGGCCAGCCTATTCTATTTAAATTACCCTGTCTCAGCTTCTGGTCTAATCAGAATGGTAGTCAGCACTGCTCAACTCATTGCTCCTGCAGTGCTCAGCTCCACAGGAGCCAAAACATAATGGACCTACATAATGGATGACTGAATTGAAAATAAAAATAAGCTATTTGTTTGAAATTTACCTCCCATTTATTATATACTTGCATAGGAAGTCTCTTAAGAATCTCTAGGAGAGCCTTGTCTGGAAAAGTTACATAATATATGTTTATGTGTTGAGAGGGGAATGCACATGTGATTAGCATAGTGTTTCATTGCACTGATTTATTTTTTAGTAATACAGTCTTGAGGAAATGGGAATGCAAGTCCTGTCACCAAACACATGCCTAAATAACATACTAGTTATGAGAGTCTTGCAGGTACATATAAACACAGACATAAATCACAGATAATAACTGAAGTTCTAATCATTGGGGGGTCTGAAATGTTCTTCAGCTATACAGTGTGCCTAAGATGATCTTATCATAAAAAGTGATTTCACTATGCATACCATGAACTCTTTCAAGATTGAGAGTGCATCATCTAATGATTTAGAATTAAACATTATAAAGATCGATTCTCTACTCTCTCAAAGAGCTATTACTTCAAGCATAAGTTCTACTATTGGTAGGAGAAATTTTACCCAAATTTCACCCTATCATTGAAAACATACTCCTATACATTTTACATTATTATTATTATCTGATGGCCATTCAGCATGCAGCCATCAAAGTGCAATATATCTGGCTCTCCAGTTGAACACTAGAAAAAAATGAGCTAGTGTAATTTGCCAACTCTGGAGAGGAGTGTCACTTGAGATTTATAACTTCTTAAGTGTAAATTAAGGATGATATACAAAAGCTTATAGGAACAGTTGCCTCTATGACAAAAGCGTTAACACTGGTAATCTGACAGGTTTCAGGTATTTCCTTAAAGTTTATTAAGAACAAAATCCTTATTATTGAAGCCTCTGTATGGTAATTTGTGAATGCATCTAAACCATGGCATTTCTTTTGTGTAACCTTTAAACAAAAGAAAAGCTTTGTTTATTCCAGGGGTTTCAGGTATTAGTGTAAATCATCGCCATACACATTAGAAGATATATTAGGTTATTCCACAACTTAAAAAACAGCAACAATTAAATGTGTGTGGAAGAGGCATGGATTAGGAAAGTCTACTGCTTCTAACTTCTAAATATGCACAGCAAAACATAAAGATAGAATGACCAGCTCATCTCTGTTTTTCCTGGGAGTTTGTTCCTAGTTTTAAAACTGAGTCCTGTATCCTGGGAACCGCCTTAGTACTGGACATACTGGAACAGTTGGTCTCCCTAGACTAGAAAATGACAATAGTTATTTATTAGCAGCTTCTGTTATCTAACAATAGAAGGTATAGAATTGGTATAGAGAAGGTATAGAGTTGATGTGATTTGTCTCCATATTACAGACACTTAGATATACATATACACATACATATAAAAATGACTAGGTAAGATCAACAAAGAGGAGAGTTAGAAACTAGGTAATGAGTGATAGAACAAGAAATTCCAAAGGCAAAACTAGCTAGTGTTCACCTTAGCTAGTGCTTACTAATGATGAAGTTCAATTCTCACAGAAAGATTAACATCTTTAGCATACACTGTTGGTTAGGAACATGATCTTTGGAGTTGGACTGCTTATAAAAACACAGATGATGTATATGGATTTAATGATACATTAATATATATTATTTAATACATATCAATATACACATACATTTAGTGCATATAAAACACTCAGAATATAATAAATGCTGGTGTTATCCTTTCATCTTCTAGCTGTCATTTGATATGAGAAACAGTATACTTGCTATTGGTTTTCTTTACTATTATAACATGTGTCTCTTGGAATTGGGATGACACTGAGCAATAAGAAATATAAAAATGAAGTGATAAAGATTCAGATGTTAATATTCACAACCTTCTTCTCACATTGTTTTGATATTGCTTCAGTTTTAGACCTCTGAGCTACATATCATCAGATTCCCTATAGAGTACATAGTTCACTTTGAGTCGACAGTTATATAAGGGAGTCATTCTTCTAGTGAGCACAAATTCAACACTAACAGTGACTTTTGTAATACATGATTACATTATTTATAAACATTTAAAATTTTCATTTTGCCACTTATTGCATAAATCACTTAAAAGTATCATGTTACGATAAAGAAAGGGAAAAAGAAAAAATAAATGAACAAATTGGTCCAATTTTTAACTGCAGCTTTGACAAGTTTTTACATAAATTTGTGTCTCTTGAATAAAACTCAGTGACAATATTGTGAAAGTTGATGTTTCTCTGTTATTTTAATTTATAGATAAGGTGAAATATAGAAATAGTATGAAATGGTGAGTAAATGATTTGGGGGTTGAAGGTACTGATAAACTGGAGTGCGTTTGTAGAGTTTATATTTCTTCCTGTTTAATCCATGGAAAATATCGAATAAAGCATTTAAGAATCAAGATTAATTCATTACATCAAATAGAATAAAAATGTAAACTATAGAGTCGTTCTCATTTTCGGAGACAACCCCATGCCCTGTGGCCGCTCTCACCTTCTGATACAGACTGAAAATTCTGCCTATGGAATGTGGATCTCTCAGTAAACCTGCTTTCACTTAAAAAAAAAGTTAAACTATATAAAGTCCATAAACTTCAAGTAGATGAGTGTCCACTTGTATTTGCCTTTTATAATTTCTATCATTTCAACCAATACCATGGTTTACAAAGAAAAGGAGAATAATTCTACAAGGCAAAAATAGCTTGGATTTATAGAAATACTTAAGATTAAAGCTGATTATATATCTATTTGAAGAGAAACCTCTGTTTTCCTTCTTACTTCATCAGATATTTATAAAAGAATTTATTCTGATTTCTTGGGAAATGCTTTACCAGGTTAAACCAACAGAGTGGGACTTTTTTTAAAAATTAAAATTTCATAAGTCTATTATTAGTGCATAATTCAGTTGATGTTATGCTTGTATTCACAAGTTACTGTAAGTTTTATAGACACTTACATGCATGTACACATTTAATTAGTATAATGTTAATTATTAATGTCTTCAAAGATGGTGGTTTACAGTAGACAGAAGCATTTAAAGTAAAGCCTGCGAGACAGGGGACCTTCAAGATGGTGGAGGAGTAAGATGTGGAGATCTCCTTCCTCCCCACAAATACATCAAAAATACATCTACATGTGGAACAACTCCTACAGAACACCTACCGAATGCTGGCAGAAGACCTCAGACTTCCCAAAAGGCGAGAAACTCCCCACATACTTGGATAGGGCAAAAGAAAAAAGAAAAAACAGAGAAAAAAGAAGAGGGACAGGACCTACACCTCTGGGAGGGAACTGTGAAGGAGGAAAAGTTTCCACACACTAGAAGCCCCTTCACTGGTAGAGACAGGGGGTGGGTGGGGGGCAAGCTTCAGAGCCACAGAGGAGAGCGCAGCCACAGGTGTGCAGAGGGCAAAGCGGAGAGATTCCTGCAGAGAGGATCGGTGGCGACCAACACCCACCAGCCTGAGAGGCTTGTCAGCTCACCCGCTGGAGTGGGTGGGGGCTAGGAGCTAAGGCTGGGGCTTTGGAGGTCAGATCCCAGGGAGAGGACTGGGGTTGGCTGCGTGAATACAGCCTGAAGGGGGATAGTGCACCACAGCTAACCAGGAGGGAGACCGGGAAAACTCTGGACCGGCCTAAGAGACCATTGTTTCAGGGTGTGTGAAGAGAGGAGATATAGAGGACCATGTAAACAAACTTCAGAGATGGGCATGAGCTGTGGCTATCAGCGTGGACACCAGAGATGGGCATGAGAGGCTAATGGTGCAGTCACCAAGAATCCTGTGTGTGAGCACAGGTCACTATCCACACCTCCCCTCCCGGGATCCTGTGCAGCCCACCACTGCCAGGGTCCCGTGATCCAGGGACAACTTCCCCAAGGGAACACATGGTGCACCTCAAGCTCTCCCCACATTCTGTAACCCTCCCGCTCCCTGGCCTGAGTGAGCCAGAGCCCCATTATCAGCCACTGCTTTAACCCCCTCCTGTCTGGGTGAAGAACAGATGTCAGAGGGCAACCTACATGCCATGGCAGGGCAAAATACAAAGATGAACTCCAGGAGCTGTGTGAACAAAGAAGAGAAAGGGAAATTTCTCTGTGCAGCCTCAGGAGCAGTGGATTAAATCTCCACAATCAACTTGATGTACCCTGTATCTGTGGAATACCTGAATAGACAACAAATCATCCCAAAATTGAGGTGGTGGACATTGGGAGCAAATGTAGACATGAGGTTTGCTGTATGCAACTAACTACATTCTGATTTATATGTTTATCTTAGTTTAGTTTTTAACAGTTGTTACCATTGGTGGATTTGTTTATTGGTTTGGTTGCTCTCCTTTTTTTAATAACTTTATTTTTATTTATTTTAATAATATTTTTAATTTTTTGTTTTAATAACTTTATTATTTCATTTTATTTTTTTTTCTTTATTTATTTTCTCCCTTTTCTTCTGAGCCGTGTGGCTGGCAGGGTCTTGGTTCTCCAGCCAGGTGTCAGGCTTGAGCCTTTGAGGTGGGAGAGCCAAGTTCAGGAAATTGGACGACCAGAGACTAGCAAGCCACACATAATATCAATCCGTGAGAGCTCTCCAAGAGATCTCCATTTTAATGCTAAGACACAGCTCCACTCAATGTCCAGCAAGCTCTGGTCCTGGGCACCCCATACCAAACAGCTAGCAAGAGAGGAACATGACACCATCTATTAGCAGAGAGACTGCCTAAAATTATAATAAGTTTACAGACACCTGAAAACATACCACCAGATGCCATCCTGTCCACCAGAAAGACAATATCCAGGCACATCCACCAGAACACAGGCACCAGTCCCCTCCACCAGGAAGCCTACATAACCCACTGAAACAAGCTTCCCCACTGGGGGCAGAAACCAAGAACAATGGGAACTACAAACCGGCAGACTGCAAAAAGCAGACCCCAAACACAGTAAGCAAAGCAAAATGAGAAGACAGAGAAATATGCAGCAGATGAAGGAGGAAGGTGAAAACCCACCAGACCAAAAAATGAAGGGAAATAGGCAGTCTACCTGAAAAATAATTCAGAGTAATGATAGTAAAGATGATCCAAAGTCTTGGAAACAGAATGGAGAAAAATACAAGAAACATTTAACAAGGACCTAGAAGAACTAACGAGCAAGCAAACAATGATGAACAGCACAAAAAATGAAATTAAAAATTCTCTAGAAGGGATCAATAGCAGAATAACTGAGGCAGAAGAACGGATAAGTGACCTGGAAGACAAAATAATGGAAATAAATATCACAGAGCAGAATAAATAAAAAAGAATGAAAAGAAATGAGGACAGCCTCAGAGAATGCTGGGACAACATTAAATGCACTAACATTCGAATTATAGGGGTCCCAGAAGAAGGAGAGAAAAAGAAAGGGACTGAGAAAATATTTGAAGAGATTATAGTTGAAAACTTCCCTAATATGGGAAAGGTGACATGATACTATACATAAAGAATACTAAAGATGCTACCAGAAAACTACTAGAGCTAATGAATGAATCTGGTAAAGTAGCAGGATACAAAATTAATGCAGAGAAATCTCTTGCATTCCTGTACACTAATGATGAAAAATCTCAAAGAGAAATTAAGGAAACACTTCCATTTAACATTGCAGCAATAAGATTAAAATGCCTAGGAATAAACCTACCTAAGGAGACAAAAGACCTGTATGCAGAAAACTATAAGGCACTGATGAAAGAAATTAAAGATTATATAAACAGATGGAGAGATATACCATGTTCTTGGATTGGAAGAATCAACAATGTGAAAATGTCTATACTACCCAAAGCAATCTACAGATATAATGCAATCCCTATCAAACCACCAGTGGCATTTTTCACAGAACTAGAAAAAGAATTTCACAGTTTGTATAGAAACACAAAAGACTCCAAATAGCCAAAGCAATCTTGAGAAAGAAAAACGGAGCTGGAGGAATCAGGCTCCCAGGCTTCAGACTATACTACAAAGCGACAGTAATCAAGACAGCATGCTACTGGCACAAAAACAGAAATATAGATAAATGGTACTGGATAGAAAGCCCAGAGATAAACCCTCGCACATATGGTTACGTTATCTTTAATTAAGGAGGCAAGAATATACAATGGAGAAAATACAGCTTCTTCAATAAGTGGTGCTGGGAAAACTGGACAGCTACATGTAAAAGAATGAAATTAGAACACTCCCTAACACCATACACAAAAATAAACCCAAAATGGATTAAAGACCTAAATGTAAGGCCAGACACTATAAAACTCTTAGAGCAAAACATAGGCAGAACACTCTATGACATAAATCACAGCAAGATCCTTTTTGACCCACCTCCTAGAGAAATGGAAATAAAAACAAAAATAAACAAATGGGACCTAATGAAACTTAAAAGCTTTTGCACAGCAAAGAAAACCATACACAAGATGAAAAGACCACACTCAGAATGGGAGAAAATATTTGCAAATAAAGTAACTGACAAAGGATTAATCTCCAAAATTTACAAGCAGCTCATGCAGCTCAGTGTGCAAAAAACAAACAACCCAATCCAAAAATGGGCAGAAAACCTAAATAGACATTTCTCCAAAGAAGATATACAGATTGGCAACAATGAAATTAAAGAATGCTCAACATCATTAATCATTAGAGAAATGCAAATCAAAACTACAACGCAGGGCTCCCCTGGTGGCGCAGTGGTTGAGAGTCTGCCTGCCGATGCAGGGGACACGGGTTTGTGCCCCGGTCCGAGAAGATCCCACATGCCATGGAGCGGCTGGGCCCATGAGCCATGGCCACTGAGCCTGCACATCCAGAGCCTGTGCTCCGCAACAGGAGAGGCCACAACGGTGAGAGGCCCACGTACCGCAAAAAAAACAAAAAACAAAAGCAAAAAAAACAAACAAAAATAACTACAATGCAATATCATCTCACACCAGTCAGAATGGCCATCATCAAAAACTCTACAAACAGTAAATGCTGGAGAAGGTGTGGAGAAAAGGGAACCCTCTTGCACTGTTTGTGGGATGTAAATTGATACAGTCACTATGGAGAACAGTATGGAGGTTCCTTAACAAACTAAAAGTAGAACTACCATATGACCTAGCAATCCCACTACTGACATACACCCTGAGTAAACCATCATTCAAAAAGAGTCATGTACCACAATGTTCATTGCAGCACTATTTACAAGAGCCAGGACATGGAAGCAACCTAAGTGTCCGTCAACACATGAATGAATAAAGAAGATGTGGCACATGTATACAATGGAATATTAGCCATAAAAAGAAATGAAATTGAGTTATTTGTAGTGAGGTGGATGGACCTAGAGTCTGTCATACAGAGTGAAGTAAGTCAGAAAGAGAAAAACAAATACTGTATGCTAACACATATGTATGGAATCTAAAAAAAAAAAGTTTCTGAGGAACCTAGGGGCAGGACATGAATAAAGACGCAGACATAGATAATGGACTTGAGGACACGGGGAGGAGGAACTGTGAGCTGGGACAAAATGAGAGAGTAACATTGACATATATACAAAACCAAATGTACAATAGATAGCTAGTGGGAAGCAGTTGCATAGCACAGGGAGATCAGCTCTTTGCTTGGTGATCACTTAGAGGGGTGGGATAGGGTGGGTGGGAGGGAGATGCAAGAGGGTGGGGATATGGGGATATGTGTATACATATAGCTGATTCACTTTTTTTGTACAGCAGAAACTAACACAACAATGTAAAGCAATTATACTCTGAGAAAGATGTTAAACTATTTTTTTAATTTAAAAAAAATTTACAAATTTATAAAATAAAGCCTGCTAACACTTTAAAATGATACACATTTTATATAGCTAAAGGAAATACATCTTCAATATGTTCCCCAAACTGTCCATCTACAAACGATGTTAATAAAGAAAGCATCCTGAAATTAATTTAGGGTGGTACTCTCATTTCCTGGGGAGATAGTGAGCTGACATAGACTGATAGTTCTTTTCACCATATTTTACACTGTAGAAACTATAGAAAAGGTAGCTTAAGCATGAACCTAAGGGACTACAAATAACTGTGAGAGCCACTTGTAAAGGCTAAGGTTCTTTGAAATCATATAAAAGGAGAAGAATGTACCAGCAGCCAGAGATGTTTGGTGATAGAATTACTGGAAGGAGAATATATTGGAAGAAATTAAGTTTTCGTTCTTAGAAAGGACTTTCTTACTTTCACTATAAGATGGAAATAAGCGGCAATATCCCACATCACAGGGAATAAGATATATATTATCAAACTTTGCCAAAATCCTCCTGGGGAAAATAGCTGATGAAAATAGTTTTGGGCAATCAACTTGTCCATTAGCCTCTGCTCTTTTGAATATTCAATGTTGAGGATTACAAGCTAGGATGTATAACTATTTTCCAGTGGTACACATTTCAACAAATTTAAATGAGATTATCTGATTAAAAGATTTGTATGAGGCTGTGGTAGCAAACTGGGTTGGTCACTTGTTAATCTGTGATACCTAGAATGATCTACCCACAAACCCTATCATCTTCTTCACATCACAAGAGGGGACAAAACTGGGGCCTGAGATCCATCTTCTACTCCACCACACTACTATAGAGGGGGTGTAGCTAAAACTTCTGAGCAACATGACCTTACAGGTCAAAAATAATTAGACATTTCAAATAACATATATCCACAGTAAAAATAAACAACAAACAAAGCAATATACCAGCAACAAAACACGAAACAGTGGAACACAGATATCAAGGGTAACATATGTACTATTATATAATGACATACATAAATTATACACACACACACACACACACACACAAATACACATACATGCCTCAGGGGGAGACATTCATTTTATAAAATAAATGAAATAATGTCCAAAATTGGGTGGAGGATATATAAGATGAATGGAGCCAAAGGAAAAAATAAATTCATTATCTGAAAGAATAGATTAACTCTTCCAAAAGATATCAAGTTAAGCTCAAAAGACAGAAAATATTAATATAAGGAGAAAACTAAGAGTTATATGTAATCTATAAATAATTGTTTCGGTAGAAAAGAAAAAAAACAAGGATAGAAAATGAAGAAATAATGAAAAGAATTTTCCGAAATCAAATCAACATGAAGACATAAGATTAAAAATGCTTAATGAATGTCAAACAGGATAGAAAATGAAAGTACATAGCAAGACTTATTATAGTGAAATTTATAACGATTTTAAGAGAGACAATTCCAAAGCCTTCAGAGAGAAAATAAAGATTACCACAAGTAACAAAAATTAAGAATGATAACAGAAGCTTGCCCAGCAATCCTGGGTCTAACATAAAAATAATGTCTTCAAAATACAAAAAGAAGTGGCACTCGAATGTACATTCTGCAAAACTGTATCCTGCAAAATTGTGAGTTTTATGAGTATGTGCAATAGAAATATATTTTAGGCATGTAATGCTTCAGAAGTGTTGTCACAGGGAGGACATAATAAAAACACTTTTGGAGAAAGAACTAAAACATGAATAGAAATAAATTCCTCCAAATGAAGGGGAGCACCATCTGAAGTAACTTATCAATCGTATCAATCTTAGACTCACTCAAATTGGAAAACGAGATACTGTATCTTCTTGTGATAACATGCAATAGCAGGTAATCTATGAAATATCCTTACTTAAGACAAAATTAACTTGACTCTAACCAACAAAATAAAAATACCAATTCCTGGGCTATTTAAGGAATATGAAGACAAGTTAAATTACATCATTAAGAAGCAATCAACCTGTAGAATATGACTATTTTAGAGCATAGGTAACATGGTTTTTACTACAAAACAATGGCTAAAAATGGTTGAAATTAAAATGATAAAAAACTAAGTATGAATACAAGCAAAAACAACAATAAAAGAGCATAGCATTTAATATTTGACAAAATAGAATTCAGCTAAAGATGGAAAGTTTTATACTTCTAAAAAGAATATTCAAGAACATTTATTTTCAAAATATATGTGTAAAGTAACAAATGACAGAAGAGTCAACAGAAATAAACATATTAGTAAGTAGCATATTTGCAGAATCCAATAACTGAATATATTGATTATTGATTAAAATTAAATAAAAATTTAAAAATCAATATCAAATTTTAAAATGTCATATGTCTACAAACCTTCTTTAAAAGAAAATCATCAGGGAAACAATGTCATGTTTAGAACTGAATGAAAGTTCTACTGTGCTTATTAACATTTTTGAAGGTATAAATAAACTTATTAGAAAATAGAAAAAAGAACAGATAAAGTACTCAATTTGAGAACGTGGGATAAAAGAGCATGAGAGCAATCTCAAATAAAAGTGAGAATAATAAAGATAAAGATAGATGTCAATGAAATAGAGAACAGCAATAATAAATAGCAAATATAATCCTTAATGTGGTTATTTGGAAATATCATTTATATTGATTTTCAAATATTGATAAATGAAAAGACTAGTAGAGATAAAAATCAACAAAATTCAAAATTAAACTGGGGAAAAATCTTTAGAAAAATAGCTATTAGGTATAATATTTTGTAAAGGTGCACTATATCAAAATTGTAAACTTAAGCAGAAAATTTAGATATTTCAATGAATATTAAAGAGGTAGAAATGACATCACCTTCCAAAAAAAAGAAAAAAGAGAAACAAGTTCCAGATATTTTAAGAAATAAGGTCTTTTGAACTCTAAGGAACAGATTATACTTCTTTTAACTTCACAGAAAATATAAATAAGAAAGCCCTTTGTTTCATTTTAAAATCAAATAAAACCTTGATTGTAAAACTAGAAAAAAGGCAGCGAAGAGCCTATTTCAGATATAACTAGATGTGAAAATCCTCACTAAAATATTAGCTAACTGAATCCAATGATGTGTTAAAATGATCCTCTATGCTTAACTAAATTAATAGGCTAATGGGAAAAAATACATTAATTAACTCAATAGAAGAAATATTAATATTTGATAGTATTAAAACTTCAATTATGGTTTTTAAAAATCTTGACAAACTAAGAATCAAAGGGAAATTATTTGGGACAGGCAGAATTTTTAAAAATCTGTAGCAACTATTATCCTCGCTGGGTATACTTTACAAACATTCCTTCTAAATATCAGGAACATAACCAGGCAAAGCAAAATAAATAATAAATAAATATATATAATAAGGAAACATATTCTACTGTTATTTAGAGATGATATAAATATTTATGCAAAAAAATATAATATGAAACTAATACAAATGATTACAGCATTTTTTTTTTTTTTTTTTTTTTTTTGCGGTACAGGGCCTGTCACTGTTGTGGTCTCTCCCATTGGGGAGCACAGGCTCTGGACACGCAGGCTTGGCAGCCATGGCTCATGGGCCCAGCTGCTCTGTGGCATGTGTGATCTTCCTGGACCGGGGCATGAACCCGTGTCCCCTGCATCGGCAGGCGGTCTCTCAACCACTGCACCACCAGGGAAACCCTGACTTCAGCATTTTTAATACAAAATCTACTTCAATGTGTCTTTGAATATAATATCAACTACAAAAGTCATTAACAGTCCTCCCAAAGAGCAACAAAAAAAGCACATAATTAAAAGCAATATACCAATATTAAGAACAACAAAAACTAAAATATCTTCAAATCAAACTTAAAATATGCAATTTAAATTGCAGTTAAAAATGTCTCTATAGTGAAATTATTTTATTTATATTAAAAAACATAAATAAACCTTTAATAATGAAACATTCCATGCTCTTGGATAAGAGGATTTAAAATTATAAAGATATCAATTTTCTCCAAGTTTTCCATAAATTCATTGCAATTATGATAAATATTTCAGTTAGACTTCTGAATAACTCATTTGACGCATTTTGATATTTACTTAAAACAATATATTTCCATGAAGATCTATGTCAACATGGAAAAAAACAGGAGCAAAGATAGAAGACTTGCTTACTGGATACTAAGACGTACTACAAAGTGAGGAAAGAAATAAAGACTGGGGAGAGAGAGACAGAGAGATAGAGTCAGAGACAGCAGAAGATGATTTGAGGATACTCACAAATTATACGTATTAGAGTGAAACTGAATTTCCAGCTAGTAGTATATACAAAAATAATCTTGACATTTCAAAAATGAAAGATAGAAGTTAAAATTAAGTTAATAAAAGTTAATGAAAGATCAATTTAATAAAATATTAATAAAAGAAAATAAAATCAATAAAAGATAATATATATGACCTAGATGTTCACAATTCCAGAAACAAAAACCATAAGACATGGCATGGATTAATTTTAATAGATCAAACTTAAGGAATGTCTATCTGAAAAAATGCCCTGTTGAAAAAATTAACAGCATGTGACTCACTTTAAAAAGTATGAGTAGTTCCTTATAT
Source organism: Pseudorca crassidens (assembly GCF_039906515.1). Taxonomy (NCBI): domain Eukaryota; kingdom Metazoa; phylum Chordata; class Mammalia; order Artiodactyla; family Delphinidae; genus Pseudorca; species Pseudorca crassidens. Next base: position 112,776,918 of record NC_090300.1, on the reverse strand, counting down.
TTTTAAAATAATTGCATTTTATTGGTTATTACAAAATACTATTGTTATAAAAATCAAAACTGTAAAGTAGATGAGGATATAGAAATGGAGACTTTTATCAGATAATCCCTCTCCCCTCAAAACATATCTAACATTTATTAAGCTCACTATGGTCCAGATAAAATTGAAAAGTCATAATTAACAGTGAAGTATGCATCTCTCAGACATTTTTGTGCATACACGGTCACAACCTGTAAGGATATATTTAATTCAAAATTTTTACAAAATGCACTTTACATGACACTTTGCAAATTGGTTATCTTTTTTTACTTAACAACATATAATTGATGTTTCATGATAATTCATACATACCTACCTTATTCACTTTAATGACTGCATGTTATTCCATATTTTATAATATGTTTACATGTAAATCCAATCATTGTCCCAGCAATGTATACATATATGTGTAATGTTTATGTAAATATAGTAATATAAATTATCATCATAACTGTTTTTATATATTATAGTATAGTCATATAATATTATAATATATATACCATGTATACTAATATGATATGAATCACAGAAATAGTGGCTTTTACAGGACTAAGGTTTGTAGATAAGGAGGATTTTGGCTTCATATGCAATATATTTATTTTGCAGTAATAATATGTTGTTTATATCTTACTTGTGTCACTCATAAATAAATCGTAATGAGCTCAGTGAAAAGAGAGATCATTGTGAGCAGAAGGAATCTATTTGCTTTCACATTCAGGTCATAGTCCCATTGATTAATTTATTTCTTGTAATTGTTTTTTCTTGAACTGGAGGATTCTGAGCTGCTATATATATAACTCCAGATCTCGTATATTCAAAATACCCAACAGTTTTTCTAAGGTCCACTTTATTCTTTGATGCTTAAATTGTTCTGTAGTCAAGTTCATAATGTTTTGTCTTTTCTAAATTGAAAGTGAAATTTCAGCTGATATAATTAGAGAATTTATATGGTTTTAGAAGTTCTTTAACACCTCTTTAACATCATAAAATTTTGCTTCTTTTGTAGTATTTTCTATGTGACATTTCAATGAATTTTTATTTTATTCCCAAAGAATGTTAAATATTTACAACTTCTTGCAATCAATTTGAAAAGAAAATAATTATAAATACTTTCTGTTAAGTAGGAAAAGAGATATTTGAGTGGGAGCCAATCATTTTAATGATTTATATCCATTTTATTACAATTTTCTTACCTATATATTTTTCTAATTTTGGAGTTAGGTAAATTATACTACAATTATGGAGAAATGTCATTCATCTAGCTGAGGCAGTGTACCCTTAAATCATGCATTATTTGCCATATGGAAAATCTGAAAACCCTAAAAAAAAATTTAATGTGATGACCAACACTACTAGGGACCTTAATTTCATTAAGGTTTCACTGTTACTGTTTATATTATAGGAATTTTTAAGGGAGATTTTGTAATTAGTAATTATGACTATGGTGATGGTTTCACAGGTCTAATCTTTTGTTAAAATGTATCAAATTATATACTTTACATATTTGCAATGTATTTTATATTGAATATTGTACATTGAATAAAGCTGTAAAATGTATATATGACAAAAAGAAAAACTACTTTAATATTTTATATTTTTAATATAATAGCTGAAAAGAACAATATGAATCACATATGAATCAAAACTACCATCATGAACATCTAAAATTTTGTTGCTGATTTTAAATAGATATGTACATAATAAATTTCAAGTTGATGGACTTATGAATAGTGTTTAGGAACCTAAACTGGTAGCTTAGGAACATTCTATGACGGGTCCCCAACCCCCGGGCCACGGACCGATAGTGGTCCTGTTAGGAACCAGACCTCACAGCAGAAGGTGAGTGGTGGGTGAGCAAGTGAAACTTCATCTGTATTTACAGCTGCTCCCCATTGCTCACATTACCCCCTGAGCTCCACCTCCTGTCAGATTAGTGGCGGCATTAGATTCTTGTAGGTGCGTGAACCCTACCGTGAACTGTACATGGGAGAGATCTAGGTTGCGTGCTCCTTATGAGAGTCTAATGCCTGATGATTTGAGGTGGAGCTGAGGTGGTGATGCTAGCGCTGGGGAGCAGCTTCAAATACAGATTATCATTAGCAGAGAGGTTTGACTGCACAGAGACCATAATAAATCAATTGCTTGCAGATTCGTATCAAAACCCTCTCAGTGAGTGGCAAGTGAAAACATGCTCAGGGCTCCCACTGATTCTGCATTATGGTGAATTGTATAATTATTTCATTATATATTACAATGTAATAATAATAGAAATTAAATGCACAATAAATGTAATGCATTTGAATCATCCTGAAACCATTCCCCTGCCCTGGTCTGTGGAAAAATTGCCTTCCAAGAAACCGGTCCCTCATGCCGAAAGGCTGGGGACTGCTGGTCTATGATGTTGTCAGCAACAACTTAATCAGTGACCTATCTAAGAAAGAAATGGAAAATTTTATTTGAGACAACCTGAGGATTAAAACCCAGGAGACAGTCTTTCAGAAAGCTTTGAGGGCTGTTCCACCCAATAAAGGTCAAAGCACAATTATACAAGTTTTTGAGACAAATGGTTATATGTCAAATGACATATTATTGACAGTTTACACAATCCAGATCTACAAAGTGAGTAGTGGGTCATGTGTCATCATGACCCCTTACAAGATTAAGAATAAAGGTTATAACAACAACAACAAAAATAATAAAGGTTATCTCCTAAGGAGTTATGACCCTTTATGAGATTAAGAAGGAATGTTATCTCCTAAGGAGGTCTGATTAATGCAGATGCACAAAACACATTAAAGGAGAGGGAGGGAGCCCAAATGGAGAGAGAAAAGATTTATGTTTTTTCTTTTCTTTTCCTGCCTTAAAATATGAATTTTATTTCATCAGCTTTAACTATCATAGGCTTGAGATAAGCACAACTTGAAAGAATAAGAGAGAGGACTTATCACAGCTCTGAATAACAAGATGAATGTTCAAGGCCACTGAGATTGATATAGCCTTAGAAGTTGTAGACCTTTTGGGAAATTTTACTCTTTCTTATTTTTTTACTCTCTATTTTCTTTGAGAATTAATGATGTGACCCAGAGAATTTAGAAGAAATGGAAGTCAATCTATGTGATGGCAACACCTATTCTAAACTACTGTGTGGATCTTATTTTCCTGAAGTCCTCTACCCCAATTCTTGTTTGATGAATGGAATGCCAAACATTATAACTGACTATTTGACAATATGGGATGTTATTCTGGAGTGAATGACTTTCAAAGGAACATGTATTCTTATTATAAAAGTAATAGATCCTGGTAATGACAGTCTGTATTAATATGAAATGTCATGAAAATTTAAGAAATTCAAACAGACTTTTTAAAAAAACCTTCTTTTTTTTTTAATTTCCATGTGGCAAATATCATATACTCTTAAAATTTTGTGTAATAGAGCACAAATTGAGGTTTTCTTCTGATCCACTTTTATGTTTTTACTAGCTCTTTTGTGTTTGACATAGTAGTCTATCAAATAGAACAGGATATTTAAGAGTGACATCGCTTTTCTAATGTTGATAAGGGGTTGCCCTTAAAAATGAACTCTAGAATTGCATACAATTTTTATCAACCTTGAAAACAATCAAAGAAGCAAAAGTTGTGTCCTTAATGGTATAAATAATTTCATCAGACTCTGTCTGTTAGGAAGAAAAGATTGTTGAGGGTACATACACATACATACATGATTGCTGAACCTCGTATTTTAGCTATTAATTATTTATCAATTGAAGTATATATTTTGGTTAGCCTGTATTTGTTCCATTGTTATATTTTTGTATATTGGGTGTTTGGAAATGTATCAGTTGGTTTTTACATCTTAATTTCTGAATCAAGAAAAACACATTTTAGACACAGTAGACCACCTAATATCACCTGTTGATGAAGAAACTAACATGAATACTCAGAGACTCTAGATTTTCAGTTGAAGATGTGTTGTTTCTTTTAGGTTATGAGTGAGTGTGTCTTACATCTGAAGAATGATTAATGGAAAGCATGGTAGCCAGAAGGGCAAACTCTTCAGCAACTAATTCAGATTTCCTCCTGTTCAAATACAGCAGGATTACACTTCCCTAACTCTTTGAAGTTAGGTGACATCATATGACTCATTTGACAAAAATAATGAGGAAGGGGATGTATGTTTCACCTGGATAGAAGGTTTCAGAGACATTGAAAGAGTACTAGTTCTCCTTCATCTGCCTTGGCTACTGTAGGAGCACGCATCAAGACAGGGTCTTTTGGCAGCCCAGATGCTCACTGATCACTCTGAGAAGAACACGCCACCAGCTCTACCCCCTAACAAGGACATGTAGTATGAGTGAAAAATAAACCTTTCTTTATTCAAAGCACTCATGGTAATTTTGTTTTTTAACGTTATAGTTATTTCAGCATAACCTAACCCAACCTGAGAGATATCTTTTCTAATGATGCTTCCCCAAACCATCTAAACAGGGCAAAATCTAATTGGAACATAAACAATAGATAGTTTCATAGTAAGGTCTTGGAACTACAATAAACAGTGAATATACTAAGTAAGAATAACTGAGACATAATTATAAATAATTATTATATAGCTAAATAATTTATTATAAACTAAATGATAATGCAATAATTAAAACTCTGGTATACTGCAAAGCAGAGAGAGCAAGATTCATGAATAGAATAGCCAGCCCAGAAACAGAGTTAGTATATATAAGAATCTGATGGATGTGGAAGATGCCATGACACATCTTTACCAAGAAAAGGTGAATCATAAATATAGCTAGTACTAGCAGATTTTATAAAACATATAGGAAAAACAACCTTTAGATTGTTGTCTCACAAATATAGAAAAATAACTTTCTACTTGGCTCAAAGAATTACATATTTTAAAACCTTCAATATTAAAGGTAAATGTTGGTGTGTATGTAACCTCAACATAAGAAATCTCATTTGAAGCATTTTAAGTGAAAGTCAATAGAAAAGTAACATTTTCAAAGACAGACATGATGGAAGAAAATAGATTACATAACTTTTAAAAACACAGGTATGTCAAAAATGAAAGAATAACAAAACTGGAAAAAATAAAATAATAGTGAAAAACAATAAATGGGTGATCTAAACCCCCATATAGTGTGTAACAATCATAGGGTTTCATATTTTATTCATTGGCTTTATTGTTATCCTGGGGGACCATCTAAAGGTGGGTGATTTTGAGGGATTCTCAATAGCTTCATGTCATATTTTTCTCGCTGTGTTTTCTGCTGAGTCTACAACTAGGAGATGAGCTCCAAGCATCATCACCCACTATAAGCCTTTGGCTGTTCATGCTCCTTGTAGCCTCTCACCCAGAACTTTCTCCTCCCTGGGAGACCTCAGTTACTGTGATCTGCCCAGGTGAACACAAATACCTAGAATAATATCAGCTATGAAACAGACAAAATATTGCTTAATCTAAAATATGTAAAACAATATTCTAATAAAAATGTACAAGGTCCAATAGAGAAGATGAGAGAAGGACCTATATTAAGAATTTCTTAAGAAGTGTTTCTTTTCATAAAGAAAAATATCTTTCTTTACTAAAATCAATAAAATTCTAAGTAAAATAATGATCTTTGACTTTTGTCTACTAAAAAGTACTTAATGAAAACTATAAGACAAGTGCTTAGTATGAAACTGCTTGAAGAAAAAGACATTACCATATCTTGGAAAGAGGAAAGTACTTTATATAATTTATTTAGTTAATAAACATGCTTAATTCTGACAGGAAACATGCAACAATATTAAGTAATTATCTGTATGGTGTGGTTGTAGGATGTATTTTCTTTTTCATTTGCTGATTACATAATATATTTATAATTTTAAAAATTGCACAGAAGTTTCTCTCAGTCGTTCCCTATAGTTTCTTTCATGATACATGCTCTAAGATATTCATTGGTCAAACATATTTCTTTTGTTCAGATGAATCATGGCATTAGCATGCCTGTTTAAGAAGTGGATATGTATAAGAAACCTGTGACTATGCAAAGGCTTCTTTTCTACTTCACTGATTCTCAGGAAAACAGAAAAAATATGTGATTGTTTATTCAAATGTTCATCATCCTCTCTCTTTTATACTGTAAGCATCAGGAAAACACTATGATTTATCCATATATGTCATATTCACTAAATACCTAAGGGAATCAAAAGGCTCAACTGGTAAAATTATAAATTTTGGAATATCTGAAATCTATGAAATACATGAGTAAATATTATGTTTTCTAGTCAACAACTGACAGCATAAAACAAAGGGATTTTTTATCTTTATGAGTTTAAAGGTCATGTGTATTCTATTATATATTATTTTTACAAGAGGTAAAATCATAATATAATCCAAGCCAAGCAGGTGTTTAAAACTACTGTGGTTTCTTGTATTTTTTCTCTCTTAGAAGATGCCATTTCCTGAATCACCTATATCAAGTAAATGTTATGATTTTAAGCTTTGTCCAGTTCTAGAACATACATTAAATGACCCATGGCCAGTATAGTGCAAATGTAAAGATTCTAATCATTTAACCCTACTGACTAGAACTTGTGAATATTTCCTAAAGGTATTGCACAATGTATTTCTTTTGGACATTTGAATTTCTCTTTGAACATTTCTATCTTAATTTACTTGGATGTAGCTTCTCATAACATTGACACAAAGAGCTTTGGGCTCAGTTTTCTGGAGTTCAATATTGGCTCTGCCACTTAATAATTCTGTGACCTCAGGCAAGTCATCTTACTTTTTTGCAGATATTTTTTTCATATGTAAAGTAATTATAATATCAGCTCAACGCTGCAGTAATATTTCTCTTCCCATGCTTGTCTCCCCAGCTAGTCTATAAACACCTGTCGCCCAAAGAACAGAGACCCCTTCTCATTCACCACAGTATACCATATTCTAGCATTCTTCCTGGTCACAGGTGCTTGGTGGATGAGGATGGAATGCACGAGGCCTGTGCTGGCCTCTCATACTCACTCCTTCTCCTCTAAGCAATGTTGGAGTTGTGTTCTGAGATGCCTAAGTGAGTTGCACAGCCAGGGCAGCACAGTCAAGGAGGAGAGGCCCAGAGCGCTAAGCAGACAAGCTTTCAAATGCCAAGACACAGTGAGGGCTGCAGAAAGAACGAAGGGCAGGATCCGGGAAACCTGGACCTTCATCTAGGCTCTGCCACCAACACCCTGCCTGTCCTTGAGCAAGTCACTGCACATGCCCTCTGGAGCACTCTGGAATACTCCCTCTGGAAATAAGTGTTTACACTGATAAAATTGGATAGATGTGGACCAGAAGAACTTTCTCACTTTGACAGTCTACCTTCTCTGGAGAACCTAGGGAGTTTCCTGAAAGCATCATTTAAAGGAACATCATATTGCTCAACTCTTCGGTAAAAAACATCAAAAGAGAGTTTACACCTTAAGACTCTTTGAACCCCTTGCCTTAAAATCCCTCCTTGTGGTGTGTACCAATCCTAATCTATAAAAAAAAAGATCACTACCAAATATTTTTCTGGTTATAATTTTATACATTTTTTGTGTGCAGATAGTATTTGTGCATTCATGAATGTATTTATGCATTTCTGTGTATTCTATAATCTGGATACATTATTTTTCATTTATTCATATTTTTCTCTTAATTTTTTAAGACATGGTTTCCATGCTCTCCATAACCTTAATATGAAAAGTGAGCATTCTTGAAGAGACTTGCTTAGTTTATGAAGAGTCTTACATAAGAGTGATACATGCTAGTGTCTTTATTCTCAATTACTTGTACAAATCTCTTTCCTAAAGTTTAATGGAGATCTGAGTTAGTAACTAAAGACATAGAATGAATTTTTGTCCCTACCTTTAAGAGAAAATGACTCCAGATTGTTCTTCTCCTTAGCAATTTCAGCCTGTAAAACACTGACAAAATCTCTTCAAATAGAATTTTAAAACCTCCCATTATTAAGGGGGAGTGAGGGGGACTCATAGAGGTAATGCTCCTTCAAACTATAGAAATTTTTACCTAAGAAGTAAAACAACAAATTTCAGTTCAGAAAACAAATTTTTAAATGTCTGTTTAATATCATAATGCTTTGAAAAGTATATCTTAACTATTAATGAAATATAAAACATTTGGGTTTTATGTATGAAACAATGAGAGATTTGATTTATATGAATGAAATCCAAAGAAGTTTTACTGCATGCTTTCAGAGACATACTTCCCTTCCCTTTTTTAAAAAAAATAACACTTCATCTAAATACTACAATTGTTAAGGGTAGAAAATGTCATTTTCCAAAATACTTAAGACTAGGACAAAGGTAGTGACTCTCAAAGAGAGCTTGCCATCTTCATTCATTTACATTCCTTGTGTCAGAGTGGGCTTCATTTAGGCAATGGCAAAAGGTTTATTTGAATTGCCAGTTTATAACAGCAGCTGAGGACATCTGTGGCACCCTTAAGACAATATGATGAGTATCAATGTGGGAAGCTGGGGCTCCATCCCTATGGACATCAAGCCAATGTGCTACAGCAGACAAAGGAGCCAACACAATACTTAACACCCTCAGGAGAGCTCTTGGTAGCCAGCAAACATAAAAACAAAAGCAAACCCAAAAGAGCCCATATTATCCTATTCTTATAGAAAACCTTAGTGCACCTGTACCCTGAATACTGCAAGCACTTCTGGTCGTCACTTTTCAAGAATGACTACTGGAGAAGGTCCAAAGAGGAAAAAGTAAATAGTGAGAGGATATGAAAGCTAATTGAACATAATGCTACCCTGGTGATGGGGAGAAAAGGCAAACAAACAAAAAAAGGGAGTAAGGCACAATTAAAAATATAATAATTTAAGGAAAATTAAAAATGATAATTTAACAGGCAAATATAAAAGAGATAAGGATGTAAAGTAATAAAAGCAGATGAGTACATTACACAAGACTTAACAAATAAATAGAATTTCTTACGTTGTATAGGCTTTGGAAAATTCAAAAGTAGAAACACATAAGAGAATTCATGGTTGTTAAGTAAGGTGAACATACAATTTATTATCTAAACAGGGATGATGCTGATAATAAAAGAATGGTTAGAAATAAGTATATAAATACAAGTGTAAACCAGGAGAGTCAAAGTGGGAAGTATGCTCACATTATAATTAGGAAATCCTTTCTTTGACTTTTTAAGTTAACGTGAGGAACAAAATGTGTCTGTCCTTCTACAGCATAGAATAATGTCCTTGCTGCTACTGTTAAAGTAAATCCTGACTTTAAATACAGACATTAGAGATTGTTACATTGAGAAGCGTATTTTAAGATGAAATAGCACTAAGCCATATATCACCTCACTTAGGTAACACAAATTTCGTAATTCCACCCTTTCATTCTTTGAAGAAGAGAAAAAGAATTCTCTTTTCCACCTCATTTCAAATACAAATATTATTTGTATTGTTGTATTCTTGGAACAGATAACATGTTAAATAAATTCCATATTGTATGATTAAAACTTTTAAGTATGTTTTTATTTCTGTAGGAAGAACCTGGAGTAAAGAAAATGCCACACTCTGAGAAAGTTGTAGAGTGTGATTCTGAAGAAGTATTGTGTTGAAATAAATCAGACTAATATACATGACCTAATAAATTCCAGGAGAAAGAGCCAAAACTGCAGGTATTTTTAGGAGTTGTGTAAATTCAATTTAAAATGTGCTTTGGAAGATGCAGTATGTTAAGTTGTTAAACAATAACTGAGATGATAAATGTAAGTGTAGATATAATAATGTATTATCCTGAACCAAATTTATAAAATAAACTATTAATTAAATAAAATTCAAAGCATTAAAATGTCCACTTTATATATCCCATATATCCAAGAGCTTACTTAACATTTCAACTTGGAAATGTCAAAGGCATTTTAGAACCATATGTCAAAAATTCACTCAGCCTCCCAAGCCAGATACCTGGAAAGAAAATTCCAGACTCTGAGAAAGCTATATCCTTGATATAGCTCCCTCACTAATTACTCTGTCCAATAATTCACCAAGTTCTGTTGATTTTACTTTTAAAAAAAATCTCTCATCTGTGAACCCTTATCCATCTCCATCTTCAACTACCAGAAAAAGCTACCAGCATCTTTTTCCTGAATTACTGCAATATCTCTTTAAATAAATATTCTCCCCATATGCATTTGTTTCCCCAATTCATTGTGTACTATGAAGCCATTGTGAACTTTAAACATAAAGACAATCATATCAATCCTTAACAATAAGAGCTCATGACTGACTGTAAGAAAAAGACTAAGACTTTTACTATGGGTTTCAAGACCCAGAACAGTCTGTTCCAGCTTGAATATCATACCTCATTTCAAACTACTCTGTCTCTTAATTCATTCTATCTAGTAGCACTAACCAACCTGAATGTTGATATATTATTATACCAGTGTTTGCATATACTACCTCTGCCTGCAATCCCACCACACTCTAATACTTCATCTTGTCACTCATATTTAACCTTCATTAACAGTCCATAAGGGCTTCCCTGGTGGCACAGTGGTTGAGAGTCCGCCTGTCGATGCAGGGGACACGGGTTCGTGCCCTGGTCCAGGAAGATCCCACATGCCATGGAGCGGCTAGGCCCCTGGGCCATGGCCGCTGAACCTGCGTGTCCGGAGCCTGTGCTCCGCAACGGGAGAGGCCACAACAGTGAGAGGCCTGCGTACCGAAAAAAAACAAACAAAAAAAACAGTCTGTAAATTATTGACTCCTCCAAATTTAATGACGTTCCTCTTTTTATAGATGCACAGAGCTCCCTAAAGTTTTTCTTTATCAATATTACAAAAATTTAGAATAATATTTTAAAGAGATTATTTGACTACTAATTGTCTTCATTATTAAACACACAGTTCAATGACATAAGGGATATGTTTGCCTGACATATTAAATATCTAAATAGATATTTTTGAATAAAATATGTCTTCAGTACCATATCACCAATGGTTAGATTTTTTTCCTAACATACTGAATATGGAATAAGTATTTTGAACAAAAGATAACCACTAAATAAGGCTAGTAACAATTCCTCCTTTGCTCTACTTGCATTAATCAGTAGAAAGCAAAACAAGTGATGTTATGTATCTTCCAGTCTTAAAGAAGACTGATAGCTTTCATTTCTCCTGTTTTGTAAAATCATCCACCATGCTGTAAGAAATTCAGGCTGTTATGCAGTGGAGACAGAGAGAGAGAAGAAGCAGCAGATCTGGAGAATAAGACACCAGAAGTGAAGAAGATGGCCACATGGAAGAACACTGGAGTGCCAAACTGGTGAGTGAATCTTTCATAGACCTTCAAGTCTAACCCAGTTGCCAGCTGAATGAAGCCAGATGGATTTCCCAGCTGATTACACAGGAGCAGAATAAGCACCTAGCAAAGTCCTGCCTGAAATCTTAATCCACATAGTCATGAGAAATAATAGTCCACTGGCTTAAGCCACCAAATAGCCACTATCTGACAATGGAAAAAATAAATGAATCAACACTTAAAGTTATAAGAAAAGTTCAACATGTTCTTAAAAAGTAGTATGTGAGGTTTATTCAAATTTCAAGTGACTACAGGAGGTTGTGGAATATAAAAATTGAAATATAGAACCTTTTATGTAAAATAAGCAATTGGTATCCAATCAAGGATTTCTTAGCAGAATAATAATGTTATTGAAACTATTCTTTGGAAACATTAATCTGTCACCGTGATATGGATATATTTGTGTTTGTTTTTATGTACCATTTTGTTTATATAGGATTAAAGATGATCTGAAAAAATACATACAAGATAAAGTAAAAGATAAAATATTATGGGAAAGAAAATAGGAAGGAAAAATGAGATTAAGCCAGTAGAAAATCAGTTTACAAAATATGCATCCGGAGCTCTCAGACCTTTCCTAGTAACTCTCATGGTCTCTTTGGAGGTTACCATAATTTCCTTGATTGGGTAATCCTATTCAAGTGATACTTTCCTAGAAGACCAAAATTCAAGTGAGGTTTAGATTCAATTTTTAATTGTCTGGTCTGGCTCCTCTTTAACATAGTTTACCAGAGTTTTTCTTATCTCTTAGAGTCCTAGTTTCATAAATTACTGTAACTGTTTTTCTCAGGAGACAAGCAACATGCATTTTGCCACTTAGACTCTGTTCACATTTTCTGTAGGTTTTCCTAAACTGTAAAAAGTAGTTCTCTAATCATTCGTGTAATGGCATCTCTATTTTCAGATTTGAAGGGGTACTTCTTGAAAGAGTTCCATAATCTCTATTCCATATACTTGGAATTAAGTATATTTCAGAATTCAAAATTTGGGGGTTATGGAAATGTGATATTTTCTGTATACTGTATATTATAAAAGTCCCATAGGAAGCTGGGGAGTATTCTGTAACACAACACATTAGTATATCTGCTGCAAATATATGAATATTCACATAAAGTGAGGCTCATAAAGAGCATAAATAACTTCAAGTCAACTTTTCTCCCAATGTAATTCAGGTAAGGTCATGTTTTGCTTTCATATCAAAGACAGTTCATTTTCAGTACACTTCAAATGTCAGAAATAAGGTTTAAGGATTGTGTTTTTTATTTCTTCAATCCTGTCTCTCCCTAGGGTTGTCATTCCAGTCTTCTCCCTAAATTGATCCTTTTTTTTTTTTTTTTTTTTTAGATATCTTTGGTCCCTAGTCATGTTCTTTTACCAGGTAACCAGTCAAACCTCCTTCTTTGTCACCTTATCTTTAAAGAGAGTTTTGATATAGAGTTTTCTTGGATATACTTCCTCTTTTCTAATTTATATTAGACTATAGATGTCACTTATCCTTTGAAGCTTCAAGTCTCCTTTAAAATATGCCCCTCTGTTCTTTTATTTCTCCAAATTTCTTGGCCTGTGTCACTCTAGTACTGAACTATTTCCTGAGCTACTATCATTTATTCATTTCAAGTATACTGTAATTTCTCTATATTTTGCTCTACTTCCTTGCACAATGCTTAATTATTGTCAACTCAGAAGAAGTACTCTGTAAATACCTCAGCCTTAAGATTGTTATGAAGTCATCAGGCTTTCTCTATTTCTTTCTAGTGAATATTCTATCTCCAACGTGGTAGCATCACCTGTTGCCTTTTATTTTCGAGTAATATGTTTCTGAGAGTAAAGCCATAATATTGATCTCAGATATTCGCAAAGATAATTAGCATAGGGTAGGTGAGGAGGGCCATAAAATTTTTGGACCACTGCCTGGGAATGGAATAAAGGTCAATGTTTACAGCTCCAAGACTAAAATTTCCTCATAATCAAGACCTCACAGAAAAGCCATCAGACTGAGTAAAAATGATAAATCTACCAATACCTGTAAAGGCTATAAAGAGTATTTGCCCTAAACTGGGCCTTACAATGAACTAAAATAAAATAATTAAGTTCAAAGGTTTTGGAGCCTAGAGGCTCCACAAAAAACATCCCCATTTATTATTTGGGTCTACCTATTCCAGATTCTCTTTTATTTCCCAATATTCCAGATCAGGAACCAGACTGGAGAGTCTCTTACATAGTCTAATTAAAGCAATCCCTCTACTTAATGTAAATCCTGATCCAATAAGACAAGTGGTAAAACACACAGAAGTCAAAATATCACCTTTTTTATTGATAAAATCTAAGGTGAAGGATGAGGCTTGCTAACCCCAAACAAGAGTGAGGACCTCCTAACCAGAAATAAAGAAAGGGAATTACATTAATTTTCTATTTCTGCATATAGTTATCAGGAACTGAACAACTTAAAGCAACAGACATTTATTGTCTCACAGTTTTTGTAGCTCAGGAATCAGGCATCACTTAGCTGGTCCTTCTGCTCAATGTCCTGAGGCTGTTAGCCATGCTGCATTTTCAACTGGACGCCTGGTGAGGGAAGAATCTGCTTCCCAGCTCATTCATGCTGTTGACAGCACCCATTTTCTTATAGACTCAGGACTGCTGGTTCCAATTTCTTACTGGATATTGACTAGCGGCTGTGCTTTAGTCAACAGACCTTAAGAGGTCTTTGCAGTTTCCTGTTTCTTGGTCCTCTCCATAACAAGTTCACAATTGACTCTTTGCTTCTTCTAGACCAGTAGGAAAATCTCCCATTCTAGTCTGCTAAATCAGAGTCTTATATAATGTATTGCAATTAGAGGAGTGATATCTCATCACCTTGGTTATAGTCTATTTGTTAGAAGCAAGACACAGATTCTGCCCAAACTCAAGTGGAGGGGAATGTACAGGGTATGACTCAAAGAGGTCCCCTCAGGGTGTATCTATCAGAGAATTTATGGTCAGTTACCTGATTCATGTTATCAATAAGGCAAAATAAATAGACTCAAAGCAAGCAAACAAACTAAAATAACTTTTCCAGAAGTCTATCATTGCTAGTTCTGAAGATAGGTGAAAAATACTACTTTGGAGCTTAATTAACATTGTATGGGTTACTATAGTTACATTGGTCAGTATTATGTATCAACTTGGCCAGGCTATTTTTACCAATTATTCAATCAAACACTAATCTAGGTGTTGCTGTGAAGGTAATTTGTATATGTGATAAAAGTCCATAAACAGCTAAATTTAAGTAAGTTAGATTATCCTAAATAATCTGAATGGGCCTGAGTCAATCAATTCAAAGCCTTTATAAGTAGAATAAAGGCTTCCCTGAGGAAGAAGAAATACTTCCTACAGACAGCAGCTTCAATTCATGTCTGAAAGTTTCATCTTGCCCTTCCTTATGGCCTATGGGTTTCAAACTTGTCTTTTTCTCCAAAATCGTGTAAGGCAATTCCTTGCTATAAGTATGTATATTCAATCTACCATTAGTTCTGTTTCCCTGGTTAACCCTTAGTAAGTTAGATTCTGAAAGACCTTTGATATAATTATAGTACCAAGTGTTACATAATACAACTCAATATAGATACATGCCATAATATCACAGAAAAATTTTATTTAAAAACTTTCTAGAGTGTTTTACAACCAGCTTTGAAACAAAATACACATAGAGAATGATAACCCTGTATTTGTGTACTGTACCTTTGTCACTTACTGCTTATGGACAGAATAACCAATCTAAGGGATTAGCCACCTCAGACCCTATATGGTCCCCTCAAGAGATGAAAAAATCCATATCTCAACACAGCTGTGATCTACTAGCTTGGTAGTCCTGTCTTGGTGGACCAAAATAATATGCCCTAGGCACACGGAAGTTTTGTGGTTTTGCTTAATCAGAAATATTCTTTAGAGTAAGAATGAATAGAAGGTTATGAATACATAACCTTAGGACAATTAATCAATAAATAGTTCTTTTCTCTCAGCAAAAGTTTTGATAAGTACAGCACTAAAAAAAGATAAAGGAAAGAAGCATACAGATAAGGAATTAAGAGTGCAGCTAATCTATGATGCTTATGAAGAAAATGTACATTTGTATCAATATATAGAAAAATAGATACAATTTTAGAATATATTATAAGGATATGTTTTCCTCTTCTTTGGCACAAAGATAGATTATTCATTAAGAACCAAAGATTTATATCATAGCCAATAATAACTAAATTCCCAACTTGAAAAAAGCAGTCATATATTGCCTAATTTTGAGAAATATAAATTCCAGTGAAACATTTAAGGTTACTCAGAGCAAAATGTATTCTTAGACAGGAGAATGAGTATTTTACATTGCTTTATTTGGTTGTTTAATATAAGATTATATCTATGAGCCAGTTAAAACATCATTACTTTAGATTTAGGGTAGTAAAACTGTCAGTTTGCACATGAAGTTGAAAAGTAAAAATAATTGATATAGAGACAAAAGGTGTTGATCCTGTTGTAACAGCTCACAAAAGAGTTAGTAATCAAAAAATATTGGATGCTGTAGATTCTATACATAATGAAAAGATAGAAACTATAAGAACTTGGAGTTTTAGGTAGAAAAAAAGCCTAAGAAAATCAGACTTTTCATATATAGGTGATTGTGAGAATGATGTTGCCCTAGGAGAAACAGTAAAAAGGAAAGAGACTGGTGGTGATGGAATGGGGAAGAGAAAAGGATAGGTCAAGGGTGTGGTACTTGTAGGACCTCAAGGTGGAGACATTAAGCATAGAGTTAGAATCAAGGGCCACTTTAAAGGATAGTTTCTATAAATACAAGTTCTGGAGATTTCATAGATGTATTATTTAAATGCAGGCTAAATCTGGTTAAAAGGAGTCAGAAGAATCCGGAGATGGAGGTACAGCATCAAGGTAAAATACAAAAGTTAAGAAGTCCACAGAAGAAATAACCACATCTTGCCATCCAGGAAAATAGAAGCAAAACTACCTCACAAAGGGAAACTCATGTAATCTATTTAAGCATAATCCAATAACTTTCTAGATTATGGGGAATCCAGGGCAATAGCAACTTTTATATCCAAACTAAACTAATCAGCCCACTTCATTAAAAGCACACTTCATAAAGATGATTAAAAGCAAACACAGAAAAAAAATTGCAAATAACTAAGGCTTATACTTCTAACCAGTGATATGAAATTTATATAATTTATATATTGTGAGTGCACTGTGGAAACTTTATAATACTAATTCGGGTCTTTAAAAAAACTCATCAAGTTCAAAAGAGAGAGACTGAAATGAAATGACTTACAACTCACTAAATAGGAATTAAACATTTAAAGACTATTCACTTGATGTATAATATACAGTAATTCATATAATCATTTAATACATTATTTTTGTATATTCATTTTTCATTCATTCATTCTATAAAGATTTATTGAACACAAAATATTGCCCAGGCACTGAAATGCAAGAAAAAATATCCTTGCTCTCAAATTTTTATTTTTAAGGAGAAAAGACACATAATTAGGTAGACATGGGTAAAAATAAGGATGTCTTTTAGGAATAGTTTATATCTGAGCTGAAACATAAAGACTTAATAGCTATTAGGAAGATAATGTTTTGGTGGGGAATGCATTCTAGATATATTACAAAAGAAAATACAGCAAAGTAAGAAATAACTAGGAAGGTGCAGTGATTAGAGCATTTTATAATTCACAGAGCATAAAATTAAGGGCTAGAGATAGGTCTGGAGAAGTAAACAGGGGCTAGAATGGGATGCTAAGAGATTTGACATTTATCCTGGGGTCCATCTGGAAAAACAGATCTGTAGGGTAATAATAGATATTATAAATGAATACAAGGGGTCCGTTGTTAAGTAAATTTGGAAAATACCAATTAAAAAAGATTAATCAGAGGAGACCTTCAAGATATTAGAGGAGTAAGACGTGGAGGTCAACGTTCTCCTCACAAATACATCAGAAATACATCTACATGAGGAACAACTCCTACAGAACACCTACTGAACACTGGCAGAAGACCTCAGCCTTCCCAAAACACAAGAAACTCCCCACGTACCTGAGTAGGGCAAAAGATAAAAGAAAAAACAGAGACAAAAGAATAGGGACAGGACCTGCACCTCTGGGAGGGAGCAGTGAAGGAGGAAAAGTTTCCACACATTAGGAAGCCCCTTCACTGGAGGAGATGGGGGGGTAGCAGGGCGGAAGCTTTGGAGCCACGGAGGAGAGCACAGCAATAGGGTTGCAGAGAGCAAAGCAGAGAGATTCCCGCAAAGAGGATCAGTGCCGACCAACACTCACCAGCCCGAGAGGTTTGTCAGCTTACCCGCCGGGGTGGGTGGGGGCTGGGAGCTGAGGCTGGGGCTTCGAAGGTCAGATCTCAGGGAGAGGACTGGGGTTGGCTGCATGAACACAGCCTGAAGGGGGCTAGTGCACCACAGCTAGCCAGGAGGGAGTCCAGGAAAAACTCTGGACCTGCCTGAAAGGCAACAGATCATTGTATCCTTGTGCGCGAGAAGAGGGGATTCAGACCACTGCCTAAACTAACTCCAGAGATGAGCGTGAGCCGCGACTATCAGTGCAGACAACAGAGATGGGCATGAGACGCTAAGGCTGCTGCTACAGCCAACAAGAAGTCTGTGTGCAAGCACAGGTCACTATCCACACTTCCCCTCCTGGAAGCCTCTGCAGCCCACCACTGCCAGGGTCCTGTGATCCAAGGACAATTCCCTGGGAGAACACACGGCATGCCTCAGGCTATTGCAACGTAACACTGGCCTCTGCCACTGCAGGCTCACCTTGCATTCTGTAGTCCTCCCTCCCCAAGGCCTGAGTGAGCCAGAGCCCCCTAATCAGCTGCTCCTTTAACGCTGTCCTGTCTGGGTGGGAACAGACGCCCTCAGGCGACCTACACAAAGAGGCGCTTCCAAATCCAAAGCTGAACCCCAGGAGCTGTGTGAACAAAGAAGAGAAAGGGAAATCTCTCCCAGCAGCCTCAGGAGCAGAGGACTAAATCTCCACAAACAACTTGATGTACCCTGCATCTCTGGAACACCTGAATAGACAACAAATCAAGCCAAAATTGAGGTCGTGGACTTTGGGAGCAATTGTAGATTTGGGGATGACATTTGGCATCTAATTTGTTGCCAGTTTTATGTTTATCTTAGCTTACTATTTAGAACTTATTATCATTGTTAGATTTGTTTAGTGATTTGGTCGCTCTCTTCCTCCTTTACTTTTTTTTAATATATACATATATATTTTTTTCCTTTTTTTATTTTTGTGAGTGTGTATGTGTATGCTTCTTTGTGTGATTTTGTCTGTTTACCTTTGCTTTTACCATTTGTCCTAGGGTTCAGTGTGTCCCTTTCTTTTTTTTTTTAAGTATAGTTTTTAGCATTTGTTATCAATGGTGGATTTGTTTTTCAATGTGGTTACTCTCTTCTTTCTTTTTTTATTACTTATTTTTAATTTTTAAAAATAATCTTAATGTTTTATTTAAATAACTTTTTAAAATCCTTGTTTATTTTTTTTCTCCTTTTTTTTCTGAGCCATGTGTCTGACAGAGTCTTGGTGCTCCAGCCGGATGTCAGGCCTGTGCCCCTGAGGTGGGAGGGCTGAGTTCAGGACATTGGTCCAGCAGAGAACTCCTGGCTCCACACAATATCAAATGGCAAAAGCTCTCCCAGAGATCTCCATCTCAATTCTAGGACCCAGCTCTGCTCAATGACCAGCAAGCTACAGTGCTGGACACCCTATGCCAAGCAACTAGCAAGACAGGAACACAACCACACCCATAGCACAGAGGCTGCCTAAAATCATAATAAGGTCATAGACACCCCAAAACACACCACCAGACATGGTCCTGACCACCAGAAAGAAAAGATCCATCTTCATCCACCAGAACACAGGCACAAGTCCCCTCTACCAGGAAGCCTACACAACCCACAGAACCAACGTTACCCACTGAGGGCAGACACCAAAAACAACGGGAAATACAAACATGCTGCCTGTGAAAAAGAGACCCCAAACACAGTAAGCTAAGCAAAATGAGAAGACAGAGAAACACACAGAAGATGAATGAGCAAGCTGGAAAAGCCACCAGACCAAACAAATGAAGGGGAAACAGCAGTCTACCTGAAAAAGAATTCAGAGTAATGATAGTAAAGAGGATCCAAAATCTTAGATATAGAATGCAGAAAATAAAAGAAACGTTTAACAAGGACCTAGAAGAACTAAAGAGCAAACAAACAATGATGACCAACACAATAAATGAAATTAAAAATTCTCTAGAAGGAATCAGTAGCAGAATAACTGAGGCAGAATAATGGATAAATGACCTGGAAGATAAAATAGTGGAAATAACTACTGCAGAGCAGAATAAAGAAAAAAGAATGAAAAGAATTGAGGACAGTCTAGAGACTTCTGGAACAACATTAAATGCATGAACATTCAATATATAGGGGCCCCAAAAGAAGAAGAGAAAAAGAAAGGGACTGAGAAAATATTTGAAGAGATTATAGTGGAAAAATTCCCTAATCTGGGAAAGGAAATAGTCAATCAAGTCCAGGAAGCTCAGAGAGTCCCATACATGATAATCCAATGAGAAACATGCTAAGACATATATTAATCAAACTATCAAGAAGTAAAAACAAAGAAAAAATATTAAAAGCAGCAAGGGAAAAACAACAAATAACATAAAAGGGAATCCCTATAAGGTTAACAGCTGATCTTTCAGCAGAAACTCTACAAGCCAGAAGGGAGTGACAGGATATATTTAAAGTGATTAAAGGCAAAAACCTAGAACCAAGATTACTCTACCCAGAAAGAACCTCATTTAGATTCCACAGAGAAATTAAAACCTTTACAGACAAGTAAAAGCTAATAGAATTCAGCACTACCAAACCAGCTTTACAACAAATGCTAAAGGAATTTCTCTAGAGAGGAAACACAAGAGAAGGAAAAAACCTAAAATAACAAACCCAAAACAATTAAGAAAATGGGAATAGGAACATACATATCGATAATTACCTTAAATGTAAATGGATTAAATGCTCCAACCAAAAGACATTGATTGGCTGAATGGATACAAAAACAACACCCAGATCTATGCTGTCTACAAAAGACTCACTTCAGACCTAGGGACACATACAGACTGAAAGTCAGGGGATGGGAAAAGATACTCCATGCAAAAGGAAATCAAAAGAAAGCTGGAGTAGCAATTCTCATATCAGACAAAATAAACTTTAAAACAAAGACCATTACAAGAGACAAAGAAGGACACTACATAATGATCAAGATATCAATCCAAGAGATATAACAATTGTAAATATTTATGCACCCAAAAAAGTAGCACCTCTATACATAAGGCAAATGCTAACAACCGTAAAAGAGGAAATTGACACTAACACAATTATAGTAGGGGACTTAAAAAACCCACTATCACCAATGGAGAGAGCATACAAAATGAAAATAAATAAGGAAACACAGCTTTAAATGATACATTAAACAAGATGGACTTAATTGACCTCTATAGCACAGTCCATCCAAAAACAACACAATACACTTTCCTCTCAAGTGTTCGTGGAACATTCTCCAGGATAGATCATATCGTCAAAAAAATTGAAATCATATCAGGTATTTTTACTGACCACAACACAATGAGACTAGATATCATTTACAGGGAAAAAAAACTGTAAAAAATAAAAACAATACACGAATAAATAACAAAGAGATCAATGAAGAAAACAAGGAGGAAACCAAAAAATACATAGAAAAAATGATGATGAAAACATGATAACTCAAAACCTATGGGATACAGCAAAAGCAGTTCTAAGAGGGAATTTTATAGCAATACAATGCTACCTCAAGAAATAAGAAACATTTCAAAGAAACAACCTAACCTTACACCTAAAGCAATTGGAGAAAGAAGAACAAAAAAACCTAAAGTTAGCAGAAAGAAAGAAATCATAAAGATCAGATCAGAAATAAATGAAAAAGAATTAAGGAAATGATAGCA
Source organism: Pseudorca crassidens (assembly GCF_039906515.1). Taxonomy (NCBI): domain Eukaryota; kingdom Metazoa; phylum Chordata; class Mammalia; order Artiodactyla; family Delphinidae; genus Pseudorca; species Pseudorca crassidens. The sequence continues at coordinate 112,755,466 of NC_090300.1, read as the reverse complement.
AAGATCAATAAAACTAAAAGCTGGTTCTTTGAGAAGATAAAGAAAATTGATAAACCATTAGCCAGACTCATCAAGAAAAAAAGGGAGAAGACTCAAATCAATAGAATTAGAAATGAAAAAGGAGAAGTAACAACTGATACTGCAGAAATAAAAGGATCATGAGAGATTACTACAGGAAACTATATGCAAATAAAATGGACAACCTGGAAGAAATGGAAAAATTCATAGAAGAGCACAACCTTCCAAGATTGAACTACGAAGAAATAGAAAATATAATCAGACCAATCACAAGCACTGAAATTGAAACTGTGATTAAAAATCGTCCAACAAACAAAAGCTCAGGACCAGATGGCTTCACATATGAATTATATGAAACATTTAGAGAAGAGCTAACACCTGTCTTTCTCAAACTATTCCAAAATATAGCAGAGGGAGGAACACTCCAAAACTCATTCTACGAGGCCACCATCACCCTGATACCAAAACCAGACAAAGACGTCACAAAGAAAGAAAACTACAGACCAATATCACTAATGAACATAGATGCAAAAATCCTCAACAAAACACGAGTAAACAGAATCCAGTAGCGCATTAAAAGGATCATACACCATGATCAAGTGGTGTTTATCCCAGGAATGCAAGGATTCTTCAATATATGCAAATCAATTAATGTGATAGATAGTATTAACAAATTGAAGGAGAAAAAGCATATGACAAACTCAATAGACACAGAAAAAGGTTTTGACAAAATTCAACAACTATTTATATTAAAAACTCTCTAGAAGGTGAGCATAGAGGGAATTTACCTCAACAAAATAAAGGCCATTTTGACAAACTTACAGCCAACATTGTTCTCAATGGTGAAAAACTGAAACCATTTCCATTAAGATCAGGAATAAGACAAAGTTGTCCACTCTCACCACTAGTATTCAACGTAGTTTTGGAAGTTTCTTTTGTTTTTCTTTTTATTTTTTATTTTTGGTGGTATGCAGGCCTCTCACTGTTGTGGCCTCTCCCATTGTGGAGCACAGGCTCCCGACGTGCAGGCTCAGCGGCCATGGCTCACGGGCCCAGCCGCTCCACGGCATGTGGGATCTTCCCAGACCGGGACACGAACCCATGTCCCCTGCATCGGCAGGCAGACTCTCAACCACTGCGCCACCAGGAAAGCCCAGTTTTGGAAGTCTTTGTCACAGCAATCAGAGAAGAGAAAGAAATAAAAAGAATCCAAATCGGAAAAGAAGAAGTAAAGTTGTCACTGTTGGCAGATGACCTGATACACTGCATAGAGAATCCTAAAGATGCTACTAGAGCTAATCAATGAATTTGGTAAAGTAGCAGGATACAAAATTAATGCATAGAAATGTCTTGCATCCCTATACACTAATGATGAAAAATCTGAAAGAGAAATTAAGGAAACACTCCCATTTACCACTGCAACAAAAATAATAAAATACCTAGGAATAAACCTACCTAAGGAGAAAAAACTCCTGTATGCAGAAAACTATAAGACACTGATGAAAGAAATTAAAGATGATACAAACAGATGGAGAGGTATACCATGTTCTTGCATTGGAAGAATCAACATTGTGACAATGACTCTACTACCCAAAGCAATCTACAAATTGAATACAATCCCTATCAAACTACCAGTGGGATTTTTCACAGAACTAGAACAAAATATTTCACAATTGGTATGGAAACACAAAAGACCCCGAATAGCCAAAGCAATCTTGAGAAAGAAAAACGGAGCTGGAGGAATCAGGCTCCCTAGCTTCAGAATATACTACAAAGCAACAGTAATGAAGACAGTATGGTCCTGGCACAGAAACAGAAAGATAGATCAATGGAACAGGATAGAAAGCCCAGAGATAAAGCCACACACATATGGTCACCTTATTTTTGTTAAAGGAGGCAAGAATATACAATGGAGAAAAGACAGCTTCCTCAATAAATGGTGCTGGTAAAACTGAACAGCTACATGTAAAAGAATGAAACTAGAACACTCTATAACACCATGCACACAATAAAAAACTGAAGCTGGATTAAAGACCTAAATGTAAAGCCAGACACTGTAAAACACTTAAAGGAAAACATAGGCAGAACACTCAATGACATAAATCACAGCAAGATCCTTTTTGACCTACCTCCTAGAGAAATGGAAATAAAAACAAAAATTAAAAAATGGGACCTAATGAAACCTAAAAGCTTTTGCACAGCAAAGGAAAACATAAACAAGATGAAAAGGCCACCCTCAGAATGGGAGAAAATATTTGCAAATGTAGTAAAAGACAAAGGTATAATCTCCAAAATTTACAAGCAGCCCATGCAGCTCAGTATGCAAAAAGCAAACAACCCAATCCAAAAATGGGCAGAAGACCTAAATAGACCTTTCTCCAGAGAAGATATACAGATTGCTAACAAACACATGAAAGGATGTTCAACATCACTAATCATTAAAGAAATGCAAATCAAAACTACAATGAGGTATCGTCTCAAACCAGTGAGAATGGCCATCATCAAAAAATGTACAAACAATAAATGCTGGAGAGGGTGTGGAGAAAAGAGAGCCCTCTTGCACTGTTGGTGGGAATGTTAATTGATACAGCCACTATGGAGAACAGTATGGAGGTTCCTTAAAAAACTAAATAAAACTACCATAGGACCCAGCAATCCCACTACTGGGCATATACCCTGAGAAAACTATCATTCAAAAAGAGTCATGTACCACAATGTTTATTGCAGGTTTATTTACAATAGCCAAGACATGGAAAAAACCCTAAATGTCCATCTACAGATGAATGGATAAAGAAGATGTGACACATATATACAATGGAATATTACTCAGCCATGAAAAGAAACAAAATTGAGTTATTTGTAGTGAGGTGGATGGACCTAGAGTCTGTCATACAGAGTGAAGTAACTCAGAAAGAGAAAAACAAATACCATATGCTAACACATATATATGGAATCTAAAAAAAAAAAAAAAGTTCTGAAGAACCTAAAGGCAGTACAGGAATAGGGACACAGATATAGAGAATGGACTTGAGGACAGGGGACGGGGAAGGGTAAGCTGGGACGAAGTGAGAGAGTGGCCTGGACTTATATATGCTACCAAATGTAAAATAGCTAGTGGGAAGCAGCCACATAGCACAGGGAGATCATCTCGGTGCTCTGTGACCACCTAGATTGGTGGCATAGGGAGAGTGGGAGGGAGACGAAAGAGGGAGGAGATATGGGGATATATGTATATGTATAGCTGATTCACTTTGTTATAAAGCAGAAACTAACACACCATTGTAAAGCAATTATACTCCAATAAAGATGTTAAAAAAATGTTTAATCAAGCATTCTTTGAGTCTTTTAATGCATCTATGTGATTTGATAATTACCAAACATAAGTGATTCCTAAACTCATTTGTTCAAGGTAATTTTTTTTACAAGAAGTTTCTCACAGAACTAGAATTACTTCAAAAATTCTCCTAGAAAGTATAGCAAACATTGAAGATTTCAAAAGGGGAAATAACAAGACCAGATTTGCAATTTAGAAATACTTCTTGAAGGAATTTTGTAGGGGCTTGATTAAAAGTTAAAATAAATGGATATAGGAGGGCTGGTTAATTGGCTAGACCTAGCAAGAAATAATGAAGTAGCACAAGAGCAGTTAAGCAAGAGAAGAACAAATGAACTATATTAAGGAATTTGAAATTATTGGATTTGTTTCTGGATGAATGGGTAAGGGGATAATAAGAAATAAGTTACTTCTTTGTTTCTAAATTAAGTGACTGAGAAAGTGTTGGATTGCCAGATAAAATAAAAATTACAGAATCTTTTGAGAGAGAAATGATGAGTTAGGATTTGGAAACATAAAATATGAGGTGCTTCTTTAAACAGCACTGGTAATGTGTAACAAGCCATATTTACATAAATCTGAAGCTCCTGGGAAAATTTGTCACAAGGGGGGATTTCTGACATCAGTAGATTTGGTTTTTGTGGAGTTTCTTCACAAAAATTGTCCATCAACAGAGGAATGAATAAAGAAGATGTGGTACATGTATACAATGGAATATCACTCAGCCATAAAAAAGAACAAAATAATGTCATTTGCAGCAGTGATTGTCATACTGAGTGAAGTAAGTCAGACAGAGAAAGGCAAATATGATATTGCTTACACGTGGAATATAAAAATAGGGTACAAATGAACTTATCTACAAAATAGAAATAGAGTTACAGATGCAGAAAACAAACTTATGGCTACCAAGAAGTAAATGAGGGGAGGGATAAATTGGAAGATTGGCATTGACATGCATGCACTACTATATATAGAATAAATAACTAATAAGTATCTGCTGTATAGCACGGGAAATTCTACTCAATACTCTGTAATGGCCTATATGGGAAAATAATCTAAAAAACAGTGGATATATGTATATGTATAACTGATTCACTTTGCTGTGCACCTGAAACTAACTCAACATTGTAAATCAACTATACTCCAATAAAATATATTTTTTAAATGTCATCTGTAGTCTCCATTTACTTTTTGTGCTCCCATTCACACGATGGTGTCATTCAATTTGCTCATTTAAAGTTCTTTAGATCACAGATCTGTTTATGCTTATTCAGCACACACACACACACACCACTTCTATTTGCACCACTGGTAAATATTCCACCTAGAAACCGGCATTGCTGTTATTCAGGATAAAGTAAGTTATCCTTGAGTCCTTCAGTAACAATCCAAAAAAAAATTGACTTAAAACAGCCAAGATACATTGTTCAGAGTGATTCTGGATAATTCTCTAAGAGAATGACCTTCCAGGTGGTGACTTCTCATTCCAAAATACTCTAAGTTTTTGGATATCCATATCAATATGTGCATCCATTATCATGGTGTCCTGGGAAAAAGAGCATGGAAAATCACCAACTGGCTTTTAAATGCTAAATGTTTCCACATAAAGGTGAAACAAATTAAATTCTGCTTAAAAAGCAATTCACCACACCACTTATAATCTCAAAGAGATGGTAAAATGCAACAAAAGAAAGAATCAGACATGTTGATAATCATCTGTAGATCCTATTCTAAATTAATTAACTAGTCATCCAATTTTTATTTAGGGTCTAGCATTGCCTTAGCACTGTGATAAGTATTATGCATATCTAATAAAAGGGAAGTGTAGTTAACTGTTCCCGATTATTCCTTAAAATGCCAAATTCATGAATAATAATGATAATAAAAGGTAACCTCTGGAATTTGTTTTGGAGGATATATTACCTATGCTTCCACCTCATCTCTGACGACTTAGGTAGAATCTTCATGAAAGAGGGAAATGTGAGATCTTTTAGAGTACTACTTGGAATGTGATTTTAGACAAAAAGATGTTAATGAAAAATGATCATCCATGGGATGTTCTAAACTGTGTTAGGAAAATCATAAATGCCTGACAATGATAATAATAATAATAAATAAAGGTACACACCTGCCATAATAAACAATAATACAACTACCATGTCCTATACATTTTATCAACCACTCATGATTGTCACAATCCAGGCTCTAGAAGACAGACAGATCTTTGTTGATGTCATTACAAATGAAACTAGACATTCTGTGTGGCTGGCAAATAATTTACAAATGTGCTACAGTTAATATACTGTATACAGTATTATTTTATATTTGAAGAAAAAGCCATCAAAGTATGCATATATGTTTTAAATTTTTTCTCCTATGTTCTGCCATTGGAAACAGAGAAGCCAACAGAACCACTATGAAACACATTGACTCTTCTTAGGGGAGATTAACAAATTTGGCATCTAGGGATTCCTCCTTTGGCCCTGGCTTCAGTATTTCACAGAATCATTTTCTTTTTAGGAAACTGATATTGTAAAGTGTAATGTGTCCTCATGTGATTTCTCAATCAAATGAGAGTTTCTAAGCTATCACTTTGTAATAATAAAAATATATTAATGGACTTGAATTATTATACTGTTTATAACTATTCACTTGGTGTGAATTACTTTGTAACAATTCAAAGCCTGCTCACTTGGCTTGATTAAAGTGTTCCCATTCTTACAAAGTGCATAAATGAAGTAGAATTATTTTAAAATATGTCATTTTGGGGGAAAGGGTCTAATTAGTATTTGATTTAGTGGCACAGAGAAATGAATTTAGCTGTGGGCAGCAGAGCTCTGAGAACCAATGAAAATGTTGGCGAAGGTGAAACTATGAAAATATAAAATAAAATTCTTTTTGACTCTAAGCATGCTTCCCAAATTATTAGGGACAGAATAACTAAGTCTTCCAGATTTTTGTTGTTTTTTGAAGTTTTTTGTTTGTTTGTTTTGTTTTCCATACAACAAACAAGTCATGGTGATGGTAAGTGCAGAGTTCTCAAAATGCAAACAACTGATTTAAAATGATATCCTAGATCTAAAAATCTTTGTAAGCTTGATATTGCAGATCATTCTAATTGCTCACACTTAATGGTATCTTTGTTAAAAAACAAACATTTTTATCGTTAAATTTGTGTACAGTATATAGAAAATATATGATCACTAGGAAGTGACAGAGAAAAATCCTCCTTTTTTTTCTAAAGTTCTTCCTTGGACAAGAATTGGAAACCTGGAATATCACATTAATCTTAAAAGATTGCTTGCTTTAATGATAACTATATTTCAGTGTTTCACAAAAAAATATACATTTGATTAAAATATATATAATTATGATCAATACCATGTATGTTCAAAAGTTATTTCTAAAATAGGAAACCTGCCAGCCAGAAATTCAGTTATGTAATTGAAGTACTGCTTATCCAATTCCTATTATCCATGCATCATTACAAAAAAACAATGCTTAAGTGTTTTATTCATTATTTTGTGGAAGCACAGATTTCTACACTAATTATTATAATTAATTATAATTATAGATATAGATTTAATCTATATCTAAAATTATAATTAATTATAATTATATATAAATATAATTAATTATAAATATAGATTTGGAGAAACATATTTAAGACTAATAGCAGATATTTTTTAAAAGGAAGCATAGACTAGATAAACTATTTCATGTAATTTATGGCACCTCTTCATCTACATGACTGCCCTTCAGGTCAGTAGCAATAAAGAGCACAATCTATATATATATAAAAATAATGAATAGTTTTCCTACATACCAAATATCTTTTTCTCTTTCTAGTACACTACACATTTGCTTGAAAAAGCACCATTTCCTAGATATGTGAAAATGAGCTAAATTTTTAAGCATCATAATATGTATGTTGTAATGAGCACTTTGCTGTTTTATCATGACTTCAATATGATCAAATGCTGGTTATACATCTGAGATTCCTGAAAGAGACTGACAGGATCACAGGATTAAAGATATATGATATGTGAAATCCTTAATCATTTTTCACACATTTTAAGGCTAGTCTATCCTTTCTTACAAGTCAATGAGGTTGAGATGATGACTAGTGGAAAATAGTCAACTAATTAAATTTCAGACTTTCAAAAAGGTCAAAATAGTACAACATATTATTATACTTCACAGAATAAATGGAGCATGCAAATGCCACTACTTCATTCTGGTGACAAAACCAGGAAAAAACAATGAAAGGAAATTGAGCAAAACTGTCTCATTGCTTCAGATGTGGCAGTCAAAACTTAGCTAGAATTTTGAGTTCATAAGTGAGCTACTTGCTATAAAATAGCAAAGGTTGCTTATGTCCTTACAACTATTTCTTTAAAGTTACTTTTAGGTTGTACTTCATGAATACAGTTTGAGCAACTACATATTATAAAGTATAAATATGTTATAGATTGAAACTTATAATCTATATATCTAGAATTATTAATATGAGACAAAATCTCCCTTAGCTACATGTCTGATCACCTTCTCTTAATGCTTTCTTTAACAATGTGATGAAGTTCCGTGTTCTGTCCATTAACAAACAACGACATCTTATCAGTATAGTCAGAATGGTGTGACAAAACAGCCAACATAAATAGTACACCAAAAAAGAAGACTAATATTATAAAATTTGCATAATTATATACACATTTTATATCATATACAACACATAATTCTTGGTGTTTTTCATATTTTTGATAGTAAAGGAACCACTGAACACAAATGCTCTTTTTGAGCTTCTTGCTGATTTCATTCTATTCTCAAGCAACCTAACTACCATTCCTCACCTTCTATTCTAGGCTCAGATTTTGTTCCAATCTCATCTTTTTAAAAAACTGTTCTAATGACTGATGTTTCCTTTCTTTAAAGTGTTTCTCTATAGTGGATCTCAGAAAAATTATTTGTTGTAAGTAGTAAAGGAGATAATGCATGTAAAGCACACATCACAGGACCTGACACAGACAAGGTATTTTAAGAAACATGACTTCTTATGGATATGGTTTTGAAGGCTGCCTTACATTATCTGTAAACTGCAATCTCACTCCTTCATGATTACATATTCTTCAGAATATTATTCAACCTCTTCAACTAAGGATAAGTTTCCACATGTATAGAATTAGTAAAATTATACTTATCTCATAAGGTTATTAAGGTGGGTATATATGATAATTTTTAAAGATGCTAAACATTTATACATAATCAGTGCTCAGCAAAGATTCATTTCCCTTTTACCATTTTAATATAACTCTGCTTTCAATTTAATCATTTCAACTGGCTGAATTTTCTCAAGCTCCTCTATATATACAGAATTAAGGCAAAACCCAGTGTATTAATTTCTATTGCTGTCATAACAAATTACCACAGCTTCGTGACTTGAAACAACATGAATCTATTATCTTACAATTCTATATAGGTCAGAAGTTTAACACAGGACTCACTGAGCTAAGATCAAAATGTCAGAGTGCTGTGTCCCTGACTAGGAGCTCTCAGGTAGAATCTGCTGTCAGACTCGGGTTAGTGTTCTTTATAATTGTAGAAGCAAAGGCTCGGTGGCTTACTCTCTGTAAACTGGGGGCCAGTTCCAGCTTCTGAAAGTCACCTCATCCCTTGGTTTGTGCCCCCCTTTCATCCTTCTTCAAAGCCAGGAATGTCAGGTCAAATCCTCATTTCTCATCTTCTCAGGTTTTAAGGACTCATATGACTAGATTAAGCCAACCTGGACAATCTTCTCATCTCAAGATTTATAACCTTAATCACGTATTCAAATTCACTTTTGCAATGTTCAGTAATACGTTCACAGTTTCCAGGGATTAAAGAACTTGGATGTCTTTAAGGGGCCATTATTCTGCCATCCACACCTTGTGTGGGGACATGTCATGGGACTTGTCTTTTGGACACATTATATTCACAAAAACAACATTTTCTACCATACCAGGACTGATTATTAGAAGTTAATCCTGTCTAAGAATTTTCCAGAAGGGCTACCAACAGAGTGACGTATTTTTCCATCCAAATAATGGGTTATGTAGCAATGCTGACTCACAGTGTTGGACTCAAATGACCAATGAAAAGCTCTTTTGCCTTTCCCTGCCTGCATAACCTACAATCCACTTCTTTTGAAGATATCCTATAATTTATCACTTATGATGATTTACTACTTTATCTTAACCTCACTTGCTTCTGGTCACAGAGTGGTAAGCTTAAATATAATTATTACATTCTAAACACAACCATCAGCCTAATTGCTACATGTTCCTTATTGGATCCATTTTAAAGGACAATTTTCATGCTTTACTTTACATCTAACTTTTAATAGGTTTCAGATCTGATATTTCATAGCTCAGTATTACTGTTAATCAAAAAATATTGTTTGACATTTCTATATTCTGCTCATCCTATTGGTATTTTAAGAAAGCCATCATAGGTCCAATTTTCTTTTTCCTTATTGAAATTTGAGATCACAAATGAATTTATCTGGAGTGTTCCTGTCAATCCCCATTTCTCCAATTCTCTCTCTCTCTCTTTCTTTTTATTTTCAGAGCAGTCTCTCTTATGTTAAATAGTTGAATTTGAGTCCTACTCTTATTTACTCTTACCAAACTGACCTATTCAATTTGGTTAAGCCCTTCCTGACACTTCATTTCTTCTTCACTTGTCTCCTCTTCCTCATGCTTGCAATTCCATTGTGAAGTTTGCTCCTCTACTATGCCTATGATTATTTTATCACATATGTGTTCATGCAACCCTACAGCTGTCCTAGAGTTCCCCACAACTGCTACAATGGCTGGGTATCCAGTGGCTATTTATGTGGATACGTGGTCAAAATTTACTCAGATTTTTAACTTCATACTGAGATAGTTGCTTTAAAATAGTATTATAAACTCATGATTTTAATATACATATCTATCTGTGTATGTTTATATATACAGCATAATCAGCTGTAAACATCTAAACATCATTCTCCAACAAAAGGAACCATGACTCCTTAGAGAAGTGAATGACTTCAGGACAGAGGAAATACAACAAGAGCTTGAACATCTTATATTCTCAGAAAGTAAAGAAGTGCTCAAAAAAAGGTAAGGGCTTAATGAAAGAACACAGAAGCCAATCAAACTGAAGAATATCCTAATGGCAAAAGCAGGAACATAATTTTGAAAATTTGTTCAAAAATTTGAACAGCAAAATAAATGACAGTATTAGATTTTAACTATAGAAGAAAATATTCATAAATTCATATGTTAAAATATTCTATTAAATAAATATAAGTGGGATGACAGACTATTCTTTCTTACAGTACAATTCAAATTGGTAAAGAAGGTAAGAGGAAAATAGAAAATTACCATCAGGAAAACAACACAATAGTCAATCTTAAAGACAAGATCCATTGACGGATGCTAAAATTATTAGGCAAAAGTATGAAGAGAATCAGGATTTCATAATATTAAACTATCTTCCCAATATGTTGATAAAGTACAAAGGGAAAGATAATAACTTTATCTTGGAGAAACCTGGAAGAAGCCACCTTTACTATGTGATCAAGTTAATAACATCTGTTATTATGAACCACTTGATATGATTCACTAAAAATGATACAGCATTATTTCTATGGTATTCTTTCAAAAAATGCATAACATCATTGCTATGATGAGAAATAATCAGACAAACCCAAATTCAGAGACATTCGACAAAACAATTAACCATTACTCTTCAACTGTCAATGTGATGAAAGAGAAAGGCTGAGAAAATTTTACAGGCTTGGAAGATACTAAAGAGAAATAATTATAAGTAATATGGATCCTGGATAGAATCCTGAAACAGAAAAAGGACATTAGTGGAAAACCTGATGAAATTTCATTAGGCCTGTAAAATGGTTAACAATATTGCACTGACATTAATTTCCTGATTTTGACTATTGTGCTATGGCTACATAAAATGCTGACATAGGGAAAACAGACTAAAAGAATAAGGAAACACTTTGTATGATTTTGGCAACTCTTACATATGTTTTCAATTAATTAAAGATAAACAGTTTTTAAAATGTGTAATCTAGTAAATGTTATTAAAACTATGCATAGGCATAAACTAATATACTGCAGGAGGTAACAATAATGATAATATTATTAACCACATACTATTTAGCAATCATTAATTTTAGTGTTCTCATGAATTAAACCATGAAATACTCAGAGTCACAGCATGAGATAAGCACTACTGTAACCAACTACATTTTATATTTGAAGAAATTGAAGCACAGAGAGAGTGAATATTTCACCCAGTATTTTACTTTGAAACCAGGTGAAGCCCAAGTTTTGTCCACTATGTTGCATAGCCTATCCCCTGAAACAATGTGTGCAAACTCAATAAAGATTTCATTAAGCTGATATTTGGATGGAAAAGTGTACAATTAAATTATTAAACTTTGAGAAATGGAGTTTAAAAACAAGTAAGCACAATTTCAGAGTAAACAACACATGCTTAACTCAAAAGTATATGTCAAATAATGCAAAATAAAAATGAAGACGTTAAGAAGAATATGTTCATGTTGGTTTTTATTTTATCCTTATTCGTTCAACTTTCATTTTTCTGTGCTTTTTAAAATATGGAATTAACATCATTTTTCTTTTGGTTTAATGTTCCTACCTCCCAAATTTACGTTATGGTCCTCCCTGCCTTTTGTCTATTTTTTCCTTTCTCTTTTTCCTACATTTCCTTAGAATAACATAGATCTCTTTTGCTTGCTCCACCCCCTTCATTCCTGCTTTTTTATACCTTATATAACTTGCTCTAGCTGGGAGGATAATGTGCCTCAACACTGTACATTTCCTCACATCACAGCAGCTAAAAGAATAAGCATTAATTTTCATCTTAAATATCAATATAAATCCCACCTTAATATAATTCTGAAATGTTCCAGTAAAATTCTTATTATTTCAGCAGGTCTCTTTCATAACCCCATATCCATGATGAGTTTAGGCAGTGACAAACAGCAAACTGTCAAGCTCTGCAGTGGCTCTGACTCCCTCCCATTTCCTCCCTTTATTAGCCTCTCCAGATGACAAAATTCACTGCTGATAACCTTACAAAATTTACATTGTACTTTTAAATATAGAATAAGAGTTCTTGAGGATGGGGAAAAGAAAAAGTAAGAACTGGCTTTTATTTTACTGATCCAGAGACCATAAGTACTTCACATTTTTGAGCATTCTATACCAAAGGAATAGAGAGTTGTTACCAAGCCTAAAAATCAAAATTGTTAGTCCTGTTACAAAATGACAGGTAAGACTACACACCATACTAGTCCACAAAACCCTTCTTCACTTCTTTATTCAAGTGTTTTTGTGTGAATGACACAGATTTCTCTTGACTGAGAGCAAGATCAATTTCTCTCCATCTTCATCTGTATGGGATCAATGTCTTGATGGACATCTTTTTTCTTTTTCCAGCTTTACTGTGGTATCACTGATAAATAAAAATTGCATAATTTAAGGTATAAAATTTGATGTTTTGAGGTATTATACATTGTGAAATAATCACTACAATCAAGCTACTTAACATATCCATCATCTCAAACATATCCGAAACATAGTTATCATGTTTTGTTTTTGTTGTGAGAACATACTTTAGCTCTATCTTCTTAGCAAATTTTAAATGTAAAATACAGTAGTATTGACTACTGTCACCATACTGTACATTTGATGTCCAGAACTTATTCATCCTGAATAACTGAAAATTTGTACCTTTTTACCAACATCTCCCATTTTCCTCTTATCTGAGTTCCTGGCAAACACCATTCTACTCTCTGTTTCTATGAGTATGATTATTTTACATTCCACATATAAGTGAGATCTTGCAGTATTTGTCTTTCTGTGTTTATTTCACTAAGCTAATGTCCTCCAAGTTTCATCTGTATTATCACAAATGGCAAGATTTTGTTCTTCTTTTAGGCTGAATAATATTCCATATCAATGGGCATCTCAAGCTCAATATGTGTGCTCAATACATGTCAGCCACCTTGGCTCCATCAGTCTCAAGTGTATCCCCACAGTAGTCCATCATCCTCACTGACTGATCTTTCCTTTGGCCAAACATTTGTATATAGGCTTGTCACTAAAACTCGCTTCATTTGTCTCTTTAGACATGCCATGTGTACCCTACTGGGTCCTTGCCTAACACAAAGCACAATTTTCTTTCATAAAATACTAATAACTTTAAAGATAAATTTTGAGCAAAAAATAGAAAAAAAATTCTTTTCATAGCTAATTCACACCACACAAAAATACAATTTAATTTTTATGGTATGCTAATGGACTTTCTCTTGATATTTATTCAACAGCTATTATTGAAGGGTCTATGAATAAGAGAAAGCACGATATATGTTGCTTACAATATGTTCAATTCTTGGAAAACTGATAATGCATCACAGTGAGTAATGACATATTTATTTGTAATTTAGCTTATCCAGGGAGGCAGGACTATTTGTATGAGACCAGAAAACTTGTGCAATGCTTATATGTGTGTGTGTCTCTTTTGCTATTTAAGTTTTATATGAGGAGTCTGATGTACTCCCTTCTAACTAGCAAGGTGGAAGCAAGTAGGATGCAGGGTTCATTCTGGCTTTGGGCTTTCTCTCAATGGAAAAATAAAGAATTATCTAGGAAGAGAACCTTAGGACATGTGAAAATTGACAAGTGTCCCTACTGAAGCAAACTGAGAACACAAGGAATATCTACAGGAAATGGAAAAAAAATTTTGGAAAGTTTGTATCACAGGGTAAAAATGTACCCTGTATTGAATGAAAGTGAGATATTTGTGGAGTCATAGTTTCTCCCTCTGGTCCTTGGCTTTGCAAAAATTTGTTGATCTATAACCAGCAAGAACAGGGTAAAATTTCAACTGGTTGTAACATTACACACCACTATTGACTAACAACACAGTACAAATTGTTAATTCAGCTTCAGGACTTACTATCTGTCTAATCTTAAACAAATTACATATCTTCAATAACGATATGACTTAAAACATGTAAAGAACATAGAAAAATGCCTGCCTTATAGTAAATTCTATGTAAGTGTTTGCCATTATTATCACTAAAAATGGGTGATTTTAAAGAAAGTCAAGATCTGCCTTGAACCTGGTCCACCAATGCTTCCTATCAATCTTACAGTAATTCTTCAGTTAAATTCCTCTTTTCCACAATTGCTATTTCTAAAGTTTTTCTAATATCCTACAAGTTTCTATCTGTCCACCAAAACTTTTCCACTTTTTATCAGATGAGATTGTCATCTAAATCACAGGTTAAATATAAACCATTCAACTGGAACTTCTTCAAATGTTATCCATTCATTTTTCTCCAATTTCTGTGTTAATAGAGGAAACATCTCTTAGCAAAGATCAATATTGTCATCTAAGTTTGGGGTCTTATACCTCCCACCCTCTTAGGAATAATAAATGACCAATTAGCTATTTTTAATCTATTTTTCCTCTCAATAATATTCACCATTTAAACATTATTTTCTTTCTCATCTTAAAAAAAAATTCCTGAACTCAATAACTCTCTCAGACTACCTTCTTTTTATAGCCAATCTCTTTAAAAGTACCACAGAATATCATCATTCCTTACCTCTGAATTTTCCACTCACTTACCCCAATCTATCTTCTGTCTCTCCCTTCTACACACACACAAAAAAATAGTAGCTAAAGATATCAATGACAACAATTTGCTAAACCCAATGTACATTTCCAGTGGTTAGATCATTTCATCCCTCCAGAAACTGATCAGATATAACTGTTTCCTCTTTGTTAGAACCCTTCTTTTGTTTCTATGAAATTACCCTCTGATATATTTTCCCTACATTTCCAACCATTCATTTTCATCTTGTTTATTTTTTGTTTGTTTATTGCTTTGTTTTTAAATAACATGATCCTTTAGCTAGACATTAAAAGTTAGGTTTTCTCAAGTCTAGATTGTAGATTGAATCAAACACTTTGATTTCTAGTCAATCCCTTCCTTTCTTACAGAAAATTAAGGCTTATATTCAAAGAATTCCAAAATTGATATTTTCAGTCATGACATTTTCTGTTCTATACCTGTGTACTTATCTGACTATTAGTTATATCTAATTGTATATCTGTATGCCCACCTCAGACTCAAAATATCCTAAACCATATTTATGACTTTCCCTCCCCTCCACTCCACATCTGGTGCTTTCCCAGTGTTCCCAACATCAATTAATTACATTGTCATCCATCCATCCTACTTTCAGGAACTGGAAACCTGAAAGCTAATTGACTCCTATTTTTCTCTTGTTCTCAAATTCAGTCTTTCATCCAATTAGTATTTATTGTATGTCTGCTCTTGGCCAGGTACTGATCTGTATTCTAGGGACATAGCAGGAAATTTAAAAAGTCTGTACCATCATGGTGAATCATTTCAATGAGAGAGTGGGGGAAGTAGGAAAGAAAAACAGTCAAGAAACAAAGAAAGAGAGACTATCAGTTCATGATAACAGCTATGTAGAAAAATAAGGCAGGTTATATTTGATAGTGAATAATGATTGGCTATTTTATATTGCCTAATCAAAGATGGCCATTCTGATAAGGTGATTTTTGAACAGCTTTTGAAATTTTGTATGTTGATTTTCTCTCAGATCCATTAATTATCTTCATCTCTACTGCTGTCATCCTTATCCAAAGTACAACATTCCTCTCTTGGGCTCTAGCATTAACCCACAGATTTCTTCTCATTTGCTTTGGACCTCTGTTATCCTATATTTTAAAAAGAAGTGAAAGTTATCAATTTATAAAGAAAAAATAAAAATCTAGGAAAGTCTTTGGACTTCTATACACAATTATCTCTGCCAGAAACACTTTTTATATTTCTAACTCACATGTTTAACTTCTAATTTTTCTTCATATTAAAACTCACATGACACTTTTTATAATCCTTTATAATCATTATCAAATTTGAAAACTTACATTTTTTAATAATTTGAATATCCTTTGCCTTTTTTATTAGAATATAACTTCTAGATAGTAAACCACATTTAGATCACCATGGTATGAAATTTCCATCCCCTAATGCAATAGTTATCACATTTCAGTCTTACAATAGATGTTTGTTGACAAATTACAATGGCATTCATAGTTTTGAGAGCAGACAGAATTTTTAAACTAAGGAACCAATAATAATGCCTATCTGCAATCCACCTCAACAAGATTTCTTTTGATTTACTATTAACTATTTGCACATCTCTTAATACTATAATATTTATTAAGAACCTAGTACATATATACTCCGTACTGTTTGCTAACAATATATGAAGCACAAGTCAGACAAGGGCCACATCACATGCTACATTAGTGTAGGGAAAGATATCCAGAATACATAGTTAAAATATATATAATTAATTTATATGCATAAATATATAATATAATTATATAGTTATAAAATATAGGTATATGTTATATATAAACATATAAAATACATACAATTTATATATTATATATTAAATTTATTTACATTTAAATTATATATATAATTTAACTATATATGTGTATATGTTTGTGGTATTACATATATATGTAATACATGTATGTTATATATACATGTGTATATATGTATGTTATTAATACTTAATATGATTCTATGATATATAAAAATGAGGGAAACCCACTCTGGACAAGATAATTAGGGATTGTCTCTTAGAGATGACATTTAAAAGGGGTTTTCATTAATAGGAATGATCCAGGCAAATAAAGTATCAGGAAAAGAGTTAGTCTCATGGAAGAGCAAGTGCAAAGACCCTGAGATAGACCCTGAGCACACCTTGGTGTGCTCTAGGGATTGACAGAAGGAGTGTGTTACTAGAACTAAGTGAACAAGGAAGAACTGAGAATAACCTGAGTCAGGAGAAGTCAGGGGATGGACTTAACATTGGGAGAAGCTTGGAGATTGTCATATATTTAATGACAAAGATTATAATATGATTTACACTATTTTAAACACTCATTTTGCATTTTCCAACATAAATGGAATGAGGAAGGGATAAGAGGACAGCTAGAAAAAATAGTTACTAGAAAACGGTCAAGGGCATGAGGATTAAATTGATACAGCAACTATGAAGAACAGTATGGAGTTTCCTTAAAAAACTAAAAATAGAACTACCATATGACCCAGTAATCCCACTATATATAATGGATATACCCTGGGCATATACCCTGAGAAAACCATGATTCTAAAAGAGTCATGTACCACAATGTTCATTGCAGCACTATGTACAATAGCCAGGATGTGGAAGCAACCTAAGTGTCCATCGACAGATGAATGGATAAAAAAGATGTGGCACATATATACAATGGAATATTACACAGCCATAAAAAGAAACAAAATTTAGTTATTTGTAGTGAGGTGGATGGACATAGAGTCCATTATACAGAGTGAAGTAAGTCAGAAAGAGAAAAACAAATACTGTAGGCTAGCACATATATACGGAATCTAAAAAAAAAAATGGTTTTGAAGAAGCAAGGGGCAGGACAGGAATAAAGATGCAGATGTAGAGAATGGACTTGAGGACACATGGAGGGGGAAGGGTAATCTGGGATGAAGTGAGAGAGTGGCATTGACATATATACACTACCAAATGTAAAATAGATAGCTAGTGGGAAGCAGCTGCATAGCACAGGGAAATCAGCTCCGTGCTTTGTGACTACCTAGAGGGGTGGGATAAGGAGGGTGGGAGGGAGATGCAAGAGGGAGGGGATATGGGGATATATGTATACATATAGCTGTTTCACTTTGTTATACTGCAGAATCTAACACAACATTGTAAAGCAATTATACTCCAATAAAGATGTTAAAAAAAAAAAGGAGAGAATTTCAAGATATATTTTGGAGTGAAACAAAGGTTGAATGAGGAGGTAAAGAATGAAAAAAGTCTAGGGACAGATTTCAAACTTGAATATGATGTATACATTTAGCATTTAGTAGGATTGCTGATGTCAACAAATGAGTCAGAGAATGTTAGGGAGATAATCATATTCTAAGAGGAAGTCTAGAGTTCTCTTTTGTAACTGTTGAGTTTGAAAACTATATGAAAGTTCCAAGTGAAGAGGATAAATAGGCCACTGCATATAAACAACTGAAAGTCAATGGTTAGATCTGGCTGGATAACACATTTGGGAAACATGAATATATGTTTCTGACATGGAAAAAAGAATATCTTATGTACTTATAATAGAGAGAAATATATTGTCCTAGCTTGAAACTTGAAAAGTGCTAACATTAAAGTCTTCAGTCAAGAAGGTGTAGTGTGCATAAGAGTATGTGGGGGAGAAGCCAGTGTGATAGGAGAGAAACCAAACTGGGAGTATTAGAGTTCCAAGGATAAAATATAAAATTAGAACATTGTCAATGAACCAGACACAAGATGATTAATATCCAAAAATTTGCAAATGACAGAATTCCCTCACTGAGATAGTTAAATTTGTGTGGCTGGCCTTGTGCCTGGGTGTGTTCTCTTACCTTTTGTTTCCCTTCATTACTGTAGAGACCAGTCTATAACCTCATTTGATTATTTGGGACTGGTTCCCTGCCCATCTCTTGGCAATCTTCTCAATAGAGAAACTCATCGTTGGTCTCGGTGGTCAGTGGCTCACTACTAACAGATATATAATTCAGATTCCTGATGCTGAAGTAGTTTTTTTAATTAGAAGACTACCACTAGCATAGAATCCTAGATTCCTGAACACCAGATTGGTGTCTTCTAGGACAACACTTAAAATTGTAGGACAGTATAGAAATTAGTCTGCCTTTCTCTTTAACACAAATTCCTAGAAGCCTCACTGATAATCCATTTTCCTAAAAATTCTATTACTCTCTGTGAACAAAGCTTACTTCTTCCACTACACAAACCAAGTTCTGGGTAGGTTAAATGAAAACTCTCTTTATTGCTTTGAAATTCTGTCCCATAGATATACTTGCCTAGGATCATACTTTTTCTAATAGAAAAATTATTTTAAGGAGAAATGCTTCAACTTCTGTTTTCTCATTGTTTTTCTCTGATACATTTATCTTTTCTGAATGCATGTGAAGTCAAGGAAACAGTATCATAGAAACAAGTGAAATCTGAAATTGTGTTTATTGGTTCAGTGTAACATCAGTGCATCTAAAACTTTATTTTGTAAAATGCCATTTGGTTTTTCAGTGGATTAAACCTGTCAAGCAAAAGTTCCCAGATGAGGGAAATTCCAAAGAATATTTAAAATGAAAACAAGCAGAATTAAAGGTCAACACTGCTACAACAATGCTTACTAAATGAGAATTTTTGAATACAGAAAAGTTTTCAAATTCCAGTGTTGTACTTCCCAAAACAATTAAATATATTTTGTAACATAAAGAACAATAGACATTAGTGTTTATTGACATAGAAATTAGCTTTTAAGGTACTTAATTTTTCATCAAAAATTCAATATTGTCTAAACATATTATTTGAATATCGCTCATATGTTATTGAATGCCTCATATATAACAAAATCAAAGATCTGGAAAAGATATTGATAGGTCATAATAATATATTTCTTAGTAAAGAGACTGATTTTAATTACATATACCTTTCATCAGAAATTGTATAACCACAGGTAAAAATAATGCAATTGCTTAGTAAATATAATTTTACTGCCTGATATGTGGGTGGTGTTTATATGGTTTATGATGCAAAATAGTTATTAAAAGCAAACCAAAGTTAAATCATAAAGAAAAGATCAATGTGTATTTCAGATTGCAAAACAGAACTGGAACATGGGTGGGACAGGGCTTAAGATAGAGAAGGTTATGACTAACATGTATTGAATTTTAATTATGTGCCATGCACTATGCTATTTGCAGCATGAGTTTTTCTCATTCATGATTTAGTGAAGAAAATCTATTCCCGAGAATTCAAAGGAGGAATAGTGGGAGGACTGAAGAGATGGGCATAGACACTTGCTGCAGGCAGCAGTCTTTAGGCTTTAAAAGAATCTGGTGACACTGAAGAAATTCTCCTCTTCCCAAGTCTTCTCTGTTCCACAAATGATTACCAACTAGCTGTTATGTGCCAGGCTGGTTACTAAGTGTTGGGATATATAGGTGAGTAAGAGGGACATGGTTCCTCTTCTCATAAATCCCGTGGGAGGCAACACAAAGGAGAGAGTTAAAACACTTTATAAATTGGGAAAGTGGTTGGAATAAACTATAGCTCTTGCAGTGTGGCAGCTTATATACTCTGATGGTCCTCCAATGAAACAGTTAAAATGATACATAGAAATAAAAAACCCCAAATAGGTTTGTAAACACTTCCAAAGCACACTGAAAGAAAATCACAAGTGCAGTATGAACAAGAATCCTGTTTTAAAAACAGTGAGAGTTGAAGGTGGCTTTCACCCTGAGGTTGGTCACTGTATCCAGGGACCAAAGGCTCCTGAATTGACATTTGAACAGAGGGAAGCAGAGACAAGGTGGGAAACATAAAGAAACCTGCTATAAAACTTCACATTCAAGAAGAGTGCACCTTCAGGGTAAGATTAAACAAGAAAAAAGCTGCACTGAGGGGGATACAAAAGTGAAGTTCGACTACCTCAACTTTGGCAGAATAAATAAAAATCTCTTTTGAAAACCCCAAATCCTAAAATGGCTCTAGCACTAATTTTTCATCCCAACATGCTACCTGTGTTCTGTGAAAAACATCAAATATCAAAGAGGGAATTGGAATTTAAAGTGGTCCTGGTTATTAGTGTCCCCAGGTAGGAGACAGTAAGTAGCAAATGCAAATCCTGTCTGCAGAAACTCAAGTCAAGGGATGCTTAAAAAAAAAGAAAAAAGCAACTTGCAGACAAAATAATGCAAGTAACCAAGTCATTAGTAAGTGAGAACCAGCATAAATAATAGACAGCAGATAGGGTCCAAAAATGTTTTAAATATTGGAATTATCAGACACAAATTTAAAAATCAGACATAAAATTTATTAATTGTGCTTAATAAGTTTAAAGAAAAAAAAAGAAAAACTTGAATACACTCATCAGAAACAGAAGTATGAAAAATGACTAAGGAGATAAAAAAACATAAATATTCTGGAAATAGTAATTGATATCATAATAACTAAATGATACCATATTAATTAAAATAAAAAATTCAATAGATAGGTTTAAAGAGTAGAAGAGATTTTCCAGGGCACAGCCTAGTGAGGCAAGAGATATTAGATCTGAAAGACAGGTTAAGAGATATGCAGAATGCTATGCAAAGATCCTACAGTCTCTTCATGTTTGCTGTAGGGGAGAGAAAATGGGCCAGAGGAACAGACAACTGGGAGAATTCTGTAGAGTGAAAAAGGACAAGCAGCTAAAGATTCAAGAAAAACAACAAATCCCAATCAGATTAAATTAAATAGAAATTAGCATATAATCATATCATGGAGAATGCCAGATCTTAACATTAGCCCAAGATAAAAGAGAGATTATGTTCCAAGATAAAAACTTTAGATTTAAAAATAATGTTCTCAATCGCAATAAGCAACATAAAATTACAGTGGAATAACTCTGTCAATAGGCTGAAAGAGTATATTTGTCACTTTACATGCTAGCCAGGGTAGACTAGGCCATGTTGTCATCATTTAAACAAAACAAGGCATCTGCACTCCTATCCCCTCACTTAGACGTAATATAAAATGGCCTAACAGGAAAAATAAATAGTCCCATTCAGAAAGAGGAAGAATGGGAGACATGCAAAGCCACAGGTACAGATCTATTCTGAATCTCATTGAGCAGTCATGGTCCTCATAACATGAATTATTACTAGGTCCTGTTTTTACTATTTAGGAAGTTACTCCTTGCACACATTTTCCCAGGATCCCTGGCTCAACCTCTAGAGCAAACTGTAGCCTTAAGGTCAAATCTAGCCCTTGGCCAAATTTAGTTTTAAATATAGTTTTATTGGAACACAGTCACAATTATTGTTGTAAATATTGTTTATGGCTGCTTTTGTGGCAGAATAAAGTAGTTGAAACAGAAACCATATACCCTACAAAGCCTAAAATATTTCTATCAGGCCCTTTATACAAAATGTTTACTGACCCCTGCTCTAAGAGAATCCCACGGTCCTTTGCTTTAGCTAAACTGGTTATTGGGTAGTATTCCTTCTTCCTTTGGAGTTACATGGCCTTCTCAGCCCACTTCCTAGTTATAGGAAAAGGGGAGGCAAAGGTTATTTGAAGACTTAAATAGTCACAGGATTTTTCATTCTAGATGCAAGGGATCTTTAACAGAACAACTTTTTTTTCTTTTTTAGGAGAGAATTTCAGCATCTGGTAAAGAAGTAGGTCACAGGGAATCTAACAACTAGAAAAGCAAGATACAACAAATAGAAAAGGAAGATATAACACAGCTAAACCATTATTTTAAAGAAAATAAAAATTCTTGCCCAGAGGCAAGGGATTCCCCTCAAAAGAATTTTCAACTTTATCTTATGTATAAGTTGGTTCTTCCATAACTGGAAAGGCTTCAAATATATGGAACTTCAATATTAGTTTTTCTTTCTTTGTGCAAAACTGTCTACTCTTTACCAAGTTCCTCACTTTCTTGTAATACATTGCTAAAAGCAGTAAAGAAAATGCACCCACTCACTACTTATATTCTGTTGTTCAAACTCTTTTCCTATCATTCTCCTATGGAGGCCACCATTTTACTAGATATTTTGCCACTGCAAAGACAAATTAGTATCTCTCCTGACTTTGGTAAAATTTTCATCATTGTCCATTGCCCAACTGCTTTTTAGTTTTTTCTTATAACACAGTGATACTAATCATTTATGTTCCAATTTCCTTATTCAGAGCCACAGTAATATGCCCCTGCCCAACTCTAAGGAGTGTTGAGTAGTAAAGTCTTCTATATGCCTAATGGGAAAAAAATATTGGTGAGACTCAATAACACTTACCATAATTTAAAATGCTATATTCAAATGTAAAAATAATGTCCTCATAGAGAAGATTTAAAAAGATACTTCCAGGAATTGTTTTTTAAATAAAAGAAATGGAGAGAGCTTGGAGCTCAGTAATGAAAAGTATAAAAAATACACTTCAAGCAAAAAGAATATAACTCCAGAGTCAATATCTCAGATGTTTATTTTTAAGTAAATGAATACAAGGATAGTGGAAAAATATGGGTAAATCTAAACATATTTAGAGTGTACAAATCAATGATAATAATGTTGTATGAAGTTAAAATGACAAGAGCAACAAGACAAATTATGCCAAATAACTTTAGTAATGTAAAAGTCAGAAAGTGGTTAAAATAGTTAACATTTTGTAAGAAAATGTATTATAGGAGTATAAATATATTCTGTAAATTTACACTTTAAAATGTTAGGTATGCATGGACTAATTTCTATATTAACTAATACAGTGATAGAAACAAAAAAATACAACTTTAAAAGTAGTTCAGGGAAAAAATGGAATAATAAAAATAATATTCAATAAAAAGAGGGAAAGGAGGAAAATTGTATATAAGAGGACTAGGACATAAAGAAATAAAACAGTTGATGGAATATATCCTTTATATTTACTTTCATATTTATCATTTCTGTTTTTTACTCTCTTAATTTATGACTACCAAAATAAGAAAATTTATAATTATATATGTGTATATTCTGCAATCTCTCTCTCTCTCTGCATCTACTTATCTACCTATATGTCTATCTAACTTCATGACTCAATGATATAAAGTAAAAAAATTAACTGTTATAACATTTGATTTAAAGAAATTCACTTAATTGATTAGAATACCAAAAAATATTTAAACATCACAAAAAAAATACAGGAAATGTGGAAAGAGGAATATAAACCAATGAGTAAAAAAGAAAATAAATAGAAAAGAACTGAACTAAGTTTAAAAAAAAAACAAAACTCACTGTTATGAAATGAATATTTATGTTCTCCCAAAATTCATATGTTGAAATCTGAATCGCCAGAGTGACTGTATTTGGAGATTTGGTCTCTAGGGAAGGAATTATGTTAGATTAGGTCATAAGAGTGGGGCCCTGATTGCATAGTAGTGTACTTCTAAGAAGAGACACCAGAGAAGTCCCTCTTTCCACTTACACAGTCACTGAAGAAAGTCCATGAGAGGACATAACAAGAAGGCAGCCATCTGCAAACCAGGAAGAGTCCTCACTGGAAACCAAACCAGTCTTAACCTTGATATTTGATTTCTATCCTCTAGAACTTGTGAAAATAAAATGTTTCTGTTGTTTAAGCCACCCAGTCTATGATATTTTTTATGACAGCTCAAGTTGACTAATACACTCACATGAAATATAAATGGACTAAACACTCCAATCAAAAGGAAATGAGGGCTTCCCTGGTGGTGCAGTGATTAAGAATCCACCAGCCAAGGTAGGGGACACAGGTTTGAGCCCTGGTCCGGGAAGATCCTACATGCCATGGAACAACTAAGCCGGTGCACCACAGCTACTGAGCCCGCATGCCACAACTACTGAAGCCCGTGTGCCTAGAGCCCAAGCTCCGCAACAATAGAAGCCATGCAATGAGAAGCCCACACACCACAACGGAGAGTAGTCCCCACTCACTGCAACTAAAGAAAGCCCGTGCATAACAAACACCCAAGGCAGCCAAAAATAAAATTAATTAATAATAAAAAAAAGGCAATGAGTGTCAGATGGCATACAGAAGCTAAAATCTACTATATGCTATCCATAAGGGGTACACTTAATTACAAAGACAT
The DNA here is from genome assembly GCF_039906515.1 of Pseudorca crassidens. NCBI lineage: Eukaryota > Metazoa > Chordata > Mammalia > Artiodactyla > Delphinidae > Pseudorca > Pseudorca crassidens. The sequence goes on along the minus strand of NC_090300.1, from coordinate 112,730,286 downwards.
AAAGAGGTTGAAAGTAAAAGGATGGAAAAGAACATAATACACAAACAGTAGACGTAAGAAAGCTGAAGCATCTATATTAATATTAGGGAAAAAAGTCTCCAAAATAAAGATAAAAAAGGGCAATACATCAGGAGATATAACAGTAAAAAAATACATATAGATATAATATATGTGTGTATATATACATGTGTGTAAGTATGTGTGTGTATATATATATATAATACAGATTTCAAATATATGAATACTAATAGAACTAAAGGGAAAAACAGAGAGATCCATAATCATAATTGGAGGATTTAATGTATTTCTCTCATAATTTAAGATCTGAATTGATTGTCAATTTCCTTAGTATAAGTGATATTTATGAAACACTACCTCTAAAAACTGCAGAACACATATTTCCTTCACATGTATATGGATTGTTCACAAATATAAACATATGCTCAGTCCCAAAACAAGTGTTAATACATTTAAAAGGGAAATCTTACTTCATAGGTTCGCTGAATGAAAAGGAATAGAATTATAAATCAGCAAAAATAAAGTAGCTAAAAAGCTCCAGATATCTGGAAATAAAACTACACACCTACAAACACACATTAGTCAAAGAAAAAATTAATATAGAAATTAGAAAATACTATGAAATCATTATGAAAACAAAACATATCAAAATGAATATAATACATCAGTGTTTTAAGGGAAATTGTTTCTTTATTTTCTTTATTTTTTATTGAAGTAGGGTTGATTTACAGTCATATTAGTTTCAGGTATACAATATAGTGATTCAATATCTTATAGGTTATAATCCATTTAAAGTTATTATAAAATATTGGTCATATTTCCTGTGCTATACATTATATACTTATATCTATCTTATACATAATAGTTTGTAACTCTTAATCCCCTTCCTTATTGTGCCCCTCCACTCCCCGTCTCCCCACTGGTAACCATTAGTTTGTTCTCTGTATCTGTTTTCTCCTTTTTTTGTTTTTGCAGTATGTGGGCCTCTCACTGTTGTGGCCTCTCCCATTGTGGAGCACAGGCTCCGGACGTGCAGGCCCAGCGGCCATGGCTCACGGGCCCAGCCGCTCTGCAGCATGTGGGATCCTCCTGGACCAGGGCATGAACCCATGTCCCCTACATTGGCAGGTGGACTCTCAACCACTGCGCCACCAGGGAAGTCCTTTCTGTTTTCTTATATCCATTCTTTTGTTTCATCTTTTAGATTCTATATATAAGTGAAAGCATACAGCGTCTTCCTCTATCTGACATAGTTCACTAACCATAATACTTTCCAGATCAATCCATGTTGTTGCAAATAGAAAACTGTCACTTTTTTATGGCTGAGTAATATTCCATTATTTATATATATATATATATATATATATATATATATATATATATATATATATATATATATATATATATATATATATATATATTCTAAAGTCAGAGAACATGATACCTCCAGGTTTGTTCTTTTTTCTTAAGATTGCTTTGGCTATCTGGGGGATTTTGTGGTTCCATGTAGATTTTAGGATTATTTGTTCAAGTTCTGTGAAAAATGTCATAGGCATTTTGATAGGGATTTCATTAAATCTGTACATTGATTTGAGTAGTATGGCCAGTTTAACAATATTAATTCTTCTAATCCATGTCCACAGGACATCTTTCCATTTATTTATATCACCTTCTGTCTCCTTCATCAATATCATATAGTTTTCAGAGTATAGGTCTTTCACTGCCTTGGCTAACTTTATTGCCAGACATTTTATTCTTCCTGAAGTGATCATAAATGAGATTGTGTTTTTTGCTTTTTCTTTCTGAGAGTTCATTATCAGTTCATAGAAAAGCAACAGATTTCTGTATATAAATGTTCTATCCTGCAACTTTACTGAAGTCATTTATTGGTTCTACTAGTTTTTGGTGGAGATTTTAGGGTTTTCTATACATAATATGTCATTTGTAAATAGTGACCGTTTTAATTCTTCCCTTCCAATTCAGTTGCTTTTTATTTCTTTTACTTGTCTAATTGCTGTTACTAGAACTTCCAGTACTATATTAAATAGAAATGCAAAGGAGCTTCAAGATGGTGAAAGAGTAAGATGTGGAGATCACCTTCCTCCCCACAAATACATCAGAAATACATCTACATGTGGAACAACTCCTACAGAACACCTACTGAACTCTGGCAGAAGACCTCAGACCTCCCAAAAAACAAGAAACTCCCCATGTACCTGGGTAGGGCAAAAGAAAAAAAGAAAAAATAGAGACAAAAGAATAAAGATGGGGCCTGCACCAGTGGGAGGGAGCTGTGAAGGAGGAAAGGTTTCCACAACTAGGAAGTCTGTTCATGGGCGGAGAGAGCGGGTTGCGGAGGGGGCAGGCTTCAGAGCCATGGAGGAGAGTGCAGCCACAGAGTTGCGGAGAGCAAAGTGGAGAGATTCCTGCACAGAGGATCAGTGCTGACCAGCACTCACCAGGCCAAGAAGCTTGTCTGCTCACCGGCTCTGGCTTCAGTCGGGTCCCAGGGAGAGGACTGGGGTTGGTTGCGTGAACACAGCTTGACGGGGGGAGTCAGGAAAAACTCTGGAGCTGCTGAAGAGGCAAGAGACTTTGTCTTGCCTCTTTGTTTCCTTGTGCACGAGGAGAGGGGATTAACAGCTTGGCTTAAAGGAGCTCCAGAGATGGGACCGAGCAGCGGCTAGCAGCGTGGACACCAGAGAAAGGCATGAGATGCTAAGGCAGCTGCTGCAGCCACCAAGAAGCCTGTGCAAGCACAGGCCACTATCCACACCCCCGCTCCCAGGAGCCTGTGCAGCCCACCACTGCCAGGGTCCCGTGATCCAGGGACAGCTTCCCTGGGAGAACGCACAGTGTGCCTCAGGCTGGTGCAACAGCTGCCTGCCTCTGCCACCACAGGCTCGCCCCACACTCCATACCCCTCCCTCCCCTAGGCCTGAGTGAGCCAGAGCCCATGAATCAGCTGTTCCTTTAACCCCATCCTCTCTGAGTAAAGAACAGAAACCCTCAGGCGACCTACACACAGAGGTGGATCCAAATCCAAAGCTGAACCCTGGCAGCTGTGCAAAAAAGAAGAGAAAGGGAAATCTCTCCCAGCAGCCTCAGGAGCAGTGGATTAAATCTCCACAATCAACTTGATGTACCCTGCCTCTGTGGAAAACCTGAATAGACAATGAATCATCCCAAATTGAGGAGGTGGACTTTGGGAGAAAGGATATATATATGTATATATTTGTTTTCCCTTTTACTCTTTTTGTTAGTGTGTATGTGTATGCTTCTGTGTGTGATTTTGTCTGTATAGCTTTGCTTTTACAGTTTGTCCTAGGGTTCTGCTGTCCATATATATATATTTCTTTTTACCTAAAAAAAATTTTTAGGGGCTTCCCTGGTGGTGCAGTTGTTGAGAGTCTGCCTGCTGATGCAGGGGACAGGGTTTGTGCCCCGGTCCGGGAAGATCCCACATGCCACAGAGTGGCTGGGCCCGTGAGCCATGGCTGCTGAGCCTGCACGGCCAGAGCCTGTGCTCCGCAACAGGAGAGGCCAAAAGAATGAGAGACCCACGTACCGCAAAAAAAAAAAAAAAAAAATTGATATTTATTTTAATAACTTTATTTTACTTTGTCTTCCTCTTTCTTTCTTTCTTTCTTTTTCTCCCTTTTATTCTGAGCTGTGTGGATGACAGGCTCTGGTGCTCCAGCCAGGCATCAAGTCTGTGCCATTGAGGTGGGAGAGCCAATTTCAGGACACTGGTAAACAAGAGAATCCCAGGTCCACATAATATCAAAAGGCAAAAATCTCCCAGAGATGTCCATCTCAACACCAAGACCCATCTCCACTCAATGACGAGCAAGCTACAGTGCTAGACATCCTAAGCCAAACAAAAAGCAAGACAGGAACACAACCCCATCCATTAGCAGAAAGGCTGCCTAAAAATCATGATAAGACCACAGACACCCCCCAAAACACCACCAGACATGGACCTGCACACCAGAAAGACAACATTCAGCCTCATCTAACAGAACACAAGCACTAGTCCCCTACACCTGGAAGCCTACACAACCCACTGAACCAACCTTAGCTACTAGGGACACACACCAAAAACAATGGGAACTACGAACCTGCAGCCTGAAAAAAGGAGACCCCAAACACAGTAAGATAAGAAAAATGAGAAGATAGAGAAACACAGCAGATGAAAGAGCAAGGCAAAAACCCACCAGACCTAACAAATGAACAGGAAATAGTCTACATGAAAAATAATTCAGAATAATGATAGTAAACATGATCCAAAATCTTGGAAAAAGAATGGAGAATATACAAGAAATGTTTAACAAAGATGCAGAAGAACTAAAGAGCAAACAAACAGTGATGAACAACACAATTAACGAAATTTAAAATTCTCTAGTTGGGATCAATAGCAGAAAAACTGAGGCAAAAGAACGGAGAAGTGACCTGGAAGATAAAATAGTGGAAATAACTACTGCAAAGGAGGATAAAGAAAAAAGAATGAAAAGAATTGAGGACAGACTTAGAGACATCTGGGACAACAATAAACACACCAACATTTGAATTCTATGAGTCCCCAAAGAAGAAGAGAAAAAGAAAGGGACTGAAAACATATTTGAGAGATTATAGATGTAAACTTCCCTAATATGGGAAAGGAAGTAGTTAATCAAGTCCAGGAAGCACAGAGAGTCCCATACAGGATAAATCCAAGGAGAAACATGCCAAGACACATATTAATCAAACTATCAAAAATTAAATACACAGAAAAAATATTAAAAGCAGCAGGGGGAAAACAACAAATAACACACAACAGAATCCCCATAAGGTTAACAGCTGATCTTTCAGCAGAAACTCTGCAAGCCAGAAGGGAGTGGGAGGACATATTTAAAGTGATGAAAGAGAAAAACCTACAACCAAGATAATTTTACCTAGCAAGAACCTCATTCAGATTTGATGGAGACATTAAAAACTTTACAGACAGGCAAAAGCTAAGAGAATTCAGCACCACCAAACCAGCTTTACAACAAATGCTAAAGGAACTTCTCTAGGCAAGAAACACAAGAGAAGGAAAACACCTACAATAACAAACCCAAAACAATTAAGAAAATGGGAATAGGAACATATATATCAATAATTACCTTAAATGTAAATGGATTAAATGCTCCAACCAAAAGACGTAGACTGGCTGAATGAATACAAAAGCAAGACCATGTATATGCTGTCTAAAAGAGATCCACTTCAGACCTAGGGACACATACAGACTGAGAGTGAGGGGATGGAAAAAGATATTCCATGCCAATGGAAATCAATAGAAAGCTGGAGTATTAATTCTCATATCAGACAGAATAGACTTTAAAACAAAGACTATTACAAGAGACAAAGAAGAACACTACATAATGATCAAGGGATCAATCGAAGAGGAACATATAACAATATTAAATATTTATGCATCTAACATAGGAGCACCTCAATACATAAGGCTAATGCTAACAGCTCTAAAAGGGGAAATTGACAGTAACACAATCATAGTAGGAGACTTTAACACCCTACTTTCACCAATGGACAGATCATCCAAAATGAAAATAAATAAGGAAACACAAGTTTTAAATGGTACATTAAACAAGATGGACTTACTTGGTATTTATAGGACATTCCATCCAAAAACAACAGAATACACATTTTTCCCAAGTGCTCATGGAACATTCTCCAGGACAGATTATATCTTGGTTCACAAATCAAGCCTCGGTAAATTTAAGAAAATTGAAATCATATCAAGTATCTTTTCTGACCACAATGCTATGAGACTAGATATCAATTACAGAAAAAATTCTGCAAAAATACAAACATATGGAGGCTAAACAATACACTACTTAGTAACCAAGAAATCACTGAAGAAATCAAAGAAGAAATCAAAATATACCTCAAAAAAAATGAAAAGGAAGACACGACAACCCAAAACCTATGGGATGCAGCAAAAGTAGTTCTAAGAAGGAAGTTTATAGTGATACATTTCTACCTTAAGAAACAAGAAATATCTCAAATAAACAATGTAAACTTATACCTAAAAAAATTAGAGAAAAAACAAAAAAAGCCCAACATTAGTAGAATTAAAGAAATCATAAAGACCAGATCAGAAAGAATTGAAAAAGGAATGATAGCAAAGATCAATAAAATTAAAAGCTGGTTTTTTGAGAAGATAAACAAAATTGATAAACCATTAGTCAAACTCATCAAGAAAAAAAGGGAGAAGACTCAAATCAATAGAATTAGAAATGTAAAGGGAGTAGTAACAACTGACACTGCAGAAATACAAAGGATCATGAGAGATGATTACAAGCAACTCTATACCAATAAAATAGACAACCTGGAAGAAATGGACAAATTCTTAGAAAAGCACAACCTTCTGAGACTGAACCAGGAAGAAATAGAAAATATGAACAGACCAATCACAAGAACTGAAATTGAGACTGTGATTAAAAATCTTCCAACAAACAAAAAGTCAGGACCAGATGGCTTCACAGGTGAATTCTATCAAACATTTAGAGAAGAGCTGACACTTATGTTTCTCAAAATCTTCCAAAATATAACAGAGGGAGGAACACTCCCAAACTCATTCTACGAGGCCACTATCACCTTGATACCAAAACCAGACAAGGATGTCACAAAGAAAGAAAACTACAGGCCAATATCACTGATGAACACAGATGCAAAAATCCTCAACAAAATACTAGCAAACAGAATCCAACAGCACATTAAAAGGATCATACACCATGATCAAGTGGCGTTTATCCCAGGAATGCAAGGATTCTTCAATACACGCAAATAAATCAATGTGATAAACCATATTAACAAATTGAAGGAGAAAAAACATATGATCATCTCAATAGATGCAGAGAAAGCTTTTGAAAAATTCGACACTCATTTATGATAAAAACCCTGCAGAAAGTAGGCATAGAGGGAAATTTCCTCAACATAATAAAGGCCATAAATGACAAAACCACAGCCAACATTGTCCTCAATAGTGAAAAACTGAAAGTATTTCCACTAAGATCAGGGACAAGATAATGTTACCCACTTTCACCACTATTATTCAACACAGTTTTGGAAGTTTTATCCACAGAAATTAGAGAAGAGAAAGAAATAAAACTAATCCAAACGAGAAAAGAAGTAGTAAAGCTGTCGCTTTTTGCAGATGACATGACACTATACATAGAGAATCCTAAAGATGCTACCAGAAAACTATTAGAGCTAATCATTGAATTTGGTAAAGTAGCAGGATACAAAATTAATGCTCAGAAATCTCTTGCATTCCTATACACTAATGATGAAAAATTTGAAAGTGAAATTAAGAAATCACTGCCACTTACCACTGCAACAAAAGAATAAAATACCTAGGAATAAACCTACCTAAGGAGACAAAAGTCCTGTATGCAAAAAATTATAAGACACTGATGAAAAAATTTGAAGAGGATACAAATAGATGGACAGATATACCATGTTCTTAGATTCGAAGAATCAACATTGTGAAAATGACTCTACTACCCAAAGCAATCTACAGATTCAATGCAATCCCTGTCAAAGTACCAATGACATTTTTCACAGAACTAGAACAAAAAATTTCACAATTTGTATGGAAACACAAAAGACCCTGAATAGCCAAAGCAAGATTGAGAAGGAAAAACGGAGCTGGAGGAATCTGGCTCCGAGGCTTCAGACTATACTACAAAGCAACAGTAATCAAGACAGTATGGTACTGACACAAAAACAGAAATATAGATCAATGGAACAGGATAGAAAGTCCAGAGATAAACCCCCACACATATGGTCACCTTATCTTTGATAAGGAGTGAAGAATATACAGTGGAGAACAGGCAGCCTCCTCAATAAGTGGTGCTGGGAAAACTGAATAGGTACATGTAAAAGAATGAAATTAGAACGCTCTCTAACACCACACACAAAGATAAACTCAAAATGGATTAAAAACCTAAATGTAAGGTCAGACACTACCAAACTCTTAGAGGAAAACATAGGCAGAACACTCTATGACATAAATCACAGCAAGATCTTTTTTGACCCACCTCTTTGAGAAATGGAAATAAAGACAAAAATAAACAAATGGGGCGTAATGAAACTTAAAAGCTTTTGCATAGCGAAAGAAACCATAAACAAGACTAAAAGACAACCCTCAGAATGGGAGAAAATATTTGCAAATGAAGCAACTGACAAAGGATTAATCTCCAAAATTTACAAACAGGCCATGCAGCTCAGTATGAAAAAAACAGACAACCCAATCAAAAATGGGCAGAAGACATAAACAGACATTTCTCCAAAGAAGATATACAGATTACCAACATACACATGAAAGAATGCTCAACATCATTAATCATTAGAGAAATGCAAATCAAAACTACAATGCGATATCATCTCACACCAGTCAGAATGGCCATCATCAAAAAATCTAGAAACAATAAATGCTGGAGAGGGTGTGGAGAAAACGGAACACTCTTGCACTGGTGGTGGGGATGTAAATTGTTACAGCTACTATGAGAACAGTATGGAGGTTCTTTAAAAAACTAAAAATAGAACTGTGATACGACCCAGCAATCCCACTACTGAGCATATATCCTGAGGAAACCATAATTCATAAAGAGTCATGTACCACAATATTCATTCCAGCTGTATTTACAATAGCCAGGACATGGAAGCAACCTAAGTGTCCATTAACAGATGAATGGATAAAGAAGATGTGGCACATATATACAATGGAATATTACTCAGCCATAGAAAGAAATGAAATTGAGTTATTTTTAGTGAGGTGGATGGACCTAGAGGTTCTCATACAATGTGAAGTAAGTCAGAAAGAGAAAAACAAATATCGTATGCTAACACATATATAAAGAATCTAAAAAAAAAAAAAAAAAACATGATCATGAAGAACCAGGGACAAGATGGGAATAAAGACACAGACCTACTAGAGAATGGACTTGAGGATACGGGGAGGGGGATGTGTAAGCTGGGACAAAGTGAGAGAGTGGCATGGACGTATATACACTACCAATCTTCAAATAGATAGCTAGTGGGAAGCAGCCGCATAGCACAGGGAGATCAGCTCAGTGCTCTGTGACCACCTAGAGAGGTGGGATAGGGAGGGTGGGAGGGAGGGAGACGCAAGAGGGAAGAGATATGGCGACATTTGTATATGTTTAACTGATTCTCTTTGTTAGAAAGTAGAAACTAACACACCATTGTAAAGCAATTATACTCCAATAAAGATGTTAAAAGAAAAAAAAAAGAGAGAAATGCCAACCTTATCTTATTCCTGGTTTTAGGGGAAAAGCTTTTAGCTTTTCACCACTGAGTATGATGTTAGCTGTGGGTTTTTCATAAATAGTCTGCATTATGTTGAGTTATATTCCCTCTGTACCCACTTTGTTGTGAGTTTTTATCATGAGTGTATGTTCACTATTGTCAAATGCTTTTCTTCTGCATCTCTTCAGATGATTATGTGATTTTTATCCTTTGGTTTGTTAATGTAGTGTATCACATTGATTTATTTGCAGATACTGAGACACACTTGAATCCCTGGGGAAAAAAAATCCCATTTGTTCCTGTTGTATGATCCTTTATGTATACTGCTGCATTCAGTTTGGCAATATTTTGTTGAGGAGTTTCTCATCTGCATTCATCAAAGGTATTACCTGTATTTTTTTCTTGAAGTGTCTTTGTCTAGTTTTGGTATCATGATAATGCTGGCCTCATAGAATGAGTCTAGGAGTGTTCCCTTCTCTTCAATTTTTGTAATAGTTTGAGAAGCATATGTATTAACTCCTCTTTATATATTTGGTAGAATGCCCCTGTGAAGCTGTTCAGTACTGAACTTTTGTTTGCTGGGAGTTTCCTGATTCAGTTTCAATACTAGTAATCAGTCTGCTCAGATTATCTGCTTCTTCATGATTCAGTTTGGAAGTGTATGTTTCTAGGAATTTATCCATTTCTTGTAGGCTTTCCAATTTGTTGTCATATAACCGTTTTATAATGTTTTCTTGTGATTGTTTGTATCTCTGTGATATTAGTTGTAATTTCTCATCTTTTATTTCTTATTTTGTTTATTTGGGTCTTCTCTTTTTTTTTCTTAATGAGGCTGGGTAAAGGCTTAAAACTTAGTTTATATTTTCAAACAACCAGTTCTTGGTTTCATTTATTTTTTTTTATTGTTTTTTGGTCTCTATATTATAATTTATTTCCTTTCTGATCTTTCTGGTCTTTCTTATTTTCTTCTTTCTGCTGACTTTGGGCTTTGTTTGCTCTTCTTTTTCTAATTCTTTTAGGTGTTAGTTAGGCTGTTTATTTGAGATATTTTCTTGTTTCCTGTGGAAGGCCTGTATCACTATAAACTTACCACCTAACAACTACGTTTGCTCATCCCACAGATTTTGAAAAGTTGTGTTTTATTTTCATTTGTCTCAATGTATTTTCTGACTCCCTCTTTGATATCTTTGTTGACCCATTGCTTTGTTAGTAGCATGTTGATTAGTGTCTACTGGAAAAAATGTTGCTTTAAATGTTTATATTAGAAAAGATAAATTATCTAAATTTATTGCAATAAGCTCTGACCTTTAAGAACTAGGGGAAAAATCTCACTTAAACCTAACATAATAATAAGATAACTTTCAAAAAAAACTTTTATATATTTTATTTTTATTTTTGGCTGTGTTGGGTCTTTGTTTCTATGCAAGGGCTTTCTCTAGTTACGGCAAGTGGGGGGCCACTCTTCATCGCGGTGCACGGGCCTCTCACTATTGTGGCCTCTCTTGTTGTGGAGCACAGGTTCCAGATGCACAGGCTCAGCAGTTGTGGCTCACAGGCCTAGTTGCTCCATGGCATGTGGGATCCTTCCAGACCAGGGCTCAAACCCATGCCCCCTGCATTGGCAGGCAGATTCTCAATCACTACACCACCAGGGAAGCCCAACAACTTATTTTTAATGCAAAAAAGATTGGAGCAGAAACCTCAAAATAAATGGACAATATAGACTTAAAAATTCAAAACATTTTTAGTTATTAATAGATTTTATTAGTCATTAGGGAAATGTAAATTAAAACAACAGTAATATATTACTAAAAGCCCTGCAGATGGATAAAATTAAAGTGACCACAACAAGTGTCAGTGAGGATGTGGAGTAACTCACTCATCATACACTATTAGTGAAAAAAAAATGATACAACCACTTTAGAAATCAATTTGGATATTTCATAATTGTTTATGTTTCAACCAGTTATATAGCTAAACCATACTACTTCTATATACCTTCTCAAATAAAATGAAAAAATCTATGTCCACACAAAGTCTCGCTTACAAATGTTCATAGCAGGTATGTACATAATAATTCAGAACTAGAAAATTCCAAAAATACTGTTTGATAGACGAATGGGTAAACAAAATGTTGTATGTTCATGGACTAGTATACTGCTCAACCACAGAAAGAAGGAAAACATTGAGTCTCATAACAACGTGGAGAAATCTCCAAATTATTATGCTGAGTGAGAAATGTCATTAGAAAGATAAAACATATTCTATCTCCATAAAATCTGAAAAATGTCCCAAAAAAGTAACAGAAAACTGGTTGCTTACAAAATACTAAAGAAAGAGTAGACTGAAAAAAGTCATGAAGAATATTTGGGGAATATAGCAAATGTTCTGTATCTTGATGATACTCATGGTTTCACAGGTTTACACATCTGGCAAAGCTAACAGAATTATTTAAAAAAAATATTGAATTATATACTTTGGTGTAGTTATATACTTTTGTGCAATTTTGTGCAACTTTGGGACAGTTTGTTCCCAAACTGCCACTCATTTATTTGATTTAAACTTAAGGCAATATTAAGGCAACATTATTTACTAGTGATAAAAAGTGATAGTTCATAATGTCAAAAGTTCCATTAAGCACATGTGTGTAATAAATTTTGATTTCAATAATTATTAACATAGCTTTTTAATTTATAGAACTAATTTGGAAATTTAAAAATTCACAATTATAGCAGATTATATAAACAGAATTGTACATATAAAGGTTGGAGAATTTAGGAATAACATGATTAACAAACTTTAACTAATGGGCATATATAGAACACTACATCTACAATGGTAGAACATTCTCTTAAAACCCAAAAGGAAATTTTTTTAAATTGACAATATCCTCAACAAAAAAACAACCTTTATTTAAGCTCAATACTGGCATCATACAGAATACCTTTTCTGATTTTAATGCAAATATTACAAAAAATATTATTACAAAGTTAAATGGGAAATACTTATATTTGCAAATTATGACTCACATGCTCAAATAGCCATTTTATAAAAGGATATATCATAAGAAGAAAGCACTTTAATGTATCTTAAACATACCACTCCAGAGTAGACTGGAAGATGGCTCTAAATAGAGTGAAACTGGTCTCAAAATGTGATATGCACCTGTTCATGATAAAAACTTTGAGCAAACTAGGGATAGAAGAACTCAACTTGATAAAGAATATCTACGAAATCCTACAGCAAACATATACTTAATGGTGAGAAGCTTGAAGTTCTCCCACTAAGATCATTAAAAAGACAAGGATGTCCTTTCTTACCACTACTTTTCAACATGATACAGGAAGTCCTAGCTAATGCAATAAGAAAACAAAAGGAGGAAAATGGTATACAGATTGTGAAGGAAAATATAAAACTGTCTTTGTTCATAGAAGACATGATCACTTATGTAGAAAATTCAAAAGACTCTGCAAATATACTCCTTGAACTAATAAGCAAGCATAGCAAATTTGCAGGATACAAGGTTAATCTACAAAAGTCAGTTGCTTTCCTATGTACCTGCAATGAACAAGTGGCATTGGAAATTAAAAATGCAATACCATCCCCCAAATGAATTACTTAGGTATAAATCCAACAAAATATGTACAACATCTAAATGAGAAAAAACTACAAAACTCTGACAAATGAAATTAAAGAACTAAATAAATGGAGAGATACCCCATATTCATGGATAGGAAGACTTAACATTTTCAAGATGTCAGTTCTTTCCAATTTGATCTATAGATTCCACTGAAACTCAATCAAAATTCCAGAAAGTTATTTTGTGGATACTGAAAAACTGATTCTAAAGTTTATATGGAGAGACAAAAGACAACAGCCAATGCAGGCTGAAGGAAAAAAAACAAAGTTGGAGGACCAACACTACCTGACTTCAAGACTTACTAAAAGCTACAGTAATGAAGACAGTTTAGTATTGGTAAAATAATAGACAAATAATGGAAAAGAATGGAAAGCCCAGTAGTAGACCCAAATAAATATAGTCAACTGATACTTGACAAAGAAGTAAAGACAATACAATGGAGTAAAGATAGTCTTTTCAACAAATGGTGTAAGAACAACTGGACATCACGTGCAAAAAATTGAAACTCAACATAGACCTTATCCCCTTCACAAAAACTAACTCAAAATTGATCATAGACCTAAATGTAAAACTATAAAACTCCTAGAAGGTGACATAGGAAGGAACCTAGATGACCTTGGGTATTGTGATGACTTTTTAGATACAGCACCAAAGGTAAAATCCATGAAAGAAAGAGTTTATAAGCTGGACTTCATTAAAATTAAAAACTTCTGCTCTGCAAAAGACAATGTCAAGAGAATGAGAAGACAAGCCACAAACTGAGAGAAATTTTTTGCAAGACACATCTGATAAAGGGCTATTATCCAAAATACCAAAAGAACTCTTAAAACTCAACAATAAGAAACAAACAACACAATTAAAATGGGTCAAATACCTTAACAGCCACCTCATCAAAGGAGATATACAGATGGCAAGTAAGCATATGAAAAGATGTTCTATGTCACATGCCACCAGGAAAATACAAAGTTACACAACAGTGCACACCTACCAGAATGAGGAAAATCCAGAACACTGACAAAACCAAATGCTGGCAATAGTATGGAGCAACAGGAACTCTCACTCGTTGCTGGTAAGAGTACAAAATGGTACAGCCACTTCGGAGGACAATTTGGCAGTTTCACAAAAAACCTAAACGTACTTTTACCATAGGTAATCCTATTTACCCAAACTTAAAAACTTACGTCCACACAAAAACCTGCACATGGATGTTTATAGCAGCTTTACTCATAATTTCCCAAACTTGGAAGTAACCAAGATGTCTTTCAGTGGGTGAATGGATAAATAAACTGTGATATATCCAGACAATGGAATATTATTCAGTGCCAAAAAAAATGAGTTATCAAGCTATGAAACGACATGGAGGAAACTTAACGATTGCACGTTACTAAACAAAGGAAGCCAATTTGAAAGGGCTACATGTTGTAGGATTCCAACTATATGATATCATGGAAAAGGCAAAAGTATGGAGACAGTAAAAGGATCAAGTTTGCTAGGGGATGGGAGGAGGGAGGGTTGAATAAATGAAGTACAGGGAATTTTTTCAGAACAGTGAAACTTACTTGCATGATATTATAATGGTGGATATATTTCATTAAAAATTTGTCCCACTTATAGAATATACCACTGTAAGAGTGAACCCTAATTTGAACTATGTATTTTGAGTGATAATAATGTGTCAATGTAGGTTTATCACTTGTAACAAATGTACCGTATTAGTATGGAATATTGATAATTAAAAAAGTATACATGAGTCAGGGTGGGGGTATATAAGAAATCTCCCTGTACCTTCTGCTAAATTTTGCTGTAAATCTAAAACTGCTCTAAAAATCAAAGTCTATTTGAAAAATGTGTATTTGATTTTTCATATATGCTGTACACTCAAATATGATGCAGAGAAAATCCCCACACATATTAAATGATTATATTAACAAAAGCACCACCTACCTCAGGGACAGAAATTGTAAAAACACAAAGGAAACCTCTAGGACCTAAACTGTTTGTAGGCAGGAATCAGGTTGAAAATGCTACACAGCTGAAAACACAAACCATTTCTTGTATAAAAGATAGTTACCTCAGAGCACTCATTCAAGAGCCCAGGAGACGGATTTAAGAACCAACAAGAAACTTAGGAAAACACTCTTAGATTACAAAAACAGACCCTAATCAAGGAATACTTTGAGCTAACAGAATGGGGCCAGTGTGCTGTCAACTAGTGTTCAGATATGTTTAAGAATTGCTGTGGGCCAGTGACTACTAGATATCTTTTGATACTACTTTTTGATCAGCTGTGTCTATTTCTACTGCCCTGCATGATCTTCTGATTTTATATTAGGTGTATAGGACAGTAATAATTATCTGTTTATATCACAGATCCCTCAGGAAGAGAAACTGCATCCCAATAGCATCTCCAAATCCAGATCTAATGTAAACAATGAGAACATGGACTTTGAGTTGGATATTGCATTGGAGAAGGCTTTGAGGGATTCTAGCATATTGGTAAGCATATTTTAAAGTTAGAAGTAACATGAAAGTTTGTGGCTTAAAATTCTTTGTAACTCCTTTCATCAAAATATGGAGTCTATTTTCCTACCACTTAAATCTGGGCTGGATTTGTGATTTGTTTGACTAATAGAATGCTATGGACATTGTGCTCTGTCTGTTCCAAACCTAAGTCTTGAGAAACCTTACAACTTTTGCTCTCGCCCTCTTGGAATGCTGCCAGCATGTGAACAAGCCTGAACTTCCCATCTGTGGCTATGAGAGCATGTGAAGGGAAAGGCTCAGCCATGCCAGCTGAGACCCCAGACATATGACAGATCTTAGAGACACTATGTGAAGCAAAGATGAATTGTTCCCAGCCAATTCCAGTCAAAATTTCTGACACAAGGAATAATGAGTAAATAAATAATTTTTATTTTTTAACAAATTATGAAGTGATTTGTTACTCACCAATAGATGGCTGATATGGTTATAGCAACATTATTCATAATACAATAAAATTAAGAACAACCTAATATTTTCAGTAGAAAACTGATGATCAAGAGAAAAATGGATTGCTACTAAACAGTGTGGGTTCTATGGCTTGAATGTTTGTGTCCTCTCCAAAATTCACATGTTGAAATCCTAATACCCAATGTGATGGTATTAGGAGGTGGGGCCTGTGGGAGGTGCTTAAATCATGAGGGTGGAGCCCTCATGAATGGGATTACTGCTCTTATAAAAGGAACTTAGAGAACTCTCTAGGCCCATCTACCAAGTGAGGACAGAGAAGTCAGCAGTCTGCAACTCAGAAGGCATTCACCAAAGCCAGATCATCCTGGCACCCTGATCTTGTACCCTCAGCCTCCAGAACTGTGGGAAATAAATTTCCGTTGCTTATAAGCTACCCAGTCTATGGCATTTGGTTACAGCAGCCCTAACAACCTAAGACAGAGGTTAAGAAGGAGTATCTCTGGAGTACAGAAGATCCCCTGGGCACCTCTTAGTACTGTCCTGCCCTGTGATTAACTAGGTGAAAATACAGCCCAATACAGGCAAATCTGACAGTGGCCCATACACTTTACAGATGACATTTTAGGTTAGCTTACTCCATAAGGAACCAAACAGCCAAGATGTTCACTGAGGATAAAGGGAATACAGAATGAGTACTGGAAGAGAGTAGTTATTAATAATGGTTGTTATCATGTATAAACCTGCTATACATATTTTTCTCAATTTATATATATTTATAGAAAAATTTTCTTCACTCTTTTATAATATTTGTATGTAGTTCATAAATTATATTCATATATGATTTTATTATGTTAACATTAATATACCTTATTTATTTATATAAGATTTTGATCAGTTTTGCACAATAATAAATATGTGTTTAGGAAAGGGAGTACAATGCAGCAGTGATCACATGTTACTGTGTAAAATAATCAAGTCACAAAAATATATACAGTATAATTCAATTTATGTAAATTTCACAAGCAGGTGGAGCAAAATATATGTTAGGGATAAATAGAGATGATTAGGCTTTTAAAAAAGAATGATAAGGACTTCCCTGGTGATGCAGTGGTTGACTCTGCACTCCCAATGCAAAGGGTCTGGGTTTGATCCCTGGTCAGGGAACTAGATCCCACATGCATGCTGCAACTAAGAGTTCACATGCCACAACTCAGGAGCCAGCAAGCCACAACTAAGGAGACCATCTGCTGCAGCTAAGATCCAGTGCAAACAAATAAATAACTAAAATATTAATTTGAAAATAAAGAATGGGAATTTTTATGAAAATGTAGGTAATACTATTAATAAAAATAATATACCATAAATTATTTATTATAAGTTAAGAGTGTTCTAAGGGCTTTTTAATGTTATTATTATTTAATCATCATATTAATTCTATGAGTTAGGCTCTAACATATTTAAATATAACAATTATCCATAGTTACTGTTATTATCCACATTTTACTTGTTATTGCATTATTATCCACATATATCATTCAGGGTTTGATTAAACAAATGGAAACACTAGCAGTATCACACAGACTGCTTAATCAGCTCCCATAATTGAATAAGTTTACATTTCTGTAACAAGCTCTTATTTTATATATAAATAAATAATATATAAATATATATCATACCTTAATATGTAAATACATTGTAATTTATATACTCTATAAATTAATATAAAATAAAAAGAAAGGAAAATTTATTTTACATGATATATTCATATCAAAATAAGAAAGTAGTACATGGTTTCAACTAGTACTTACAACGACTTTCTTCTTTTACTCATTCTATATTCCCTTTATCTTTAGCAAGCATCTTGGTTTATTTGGTTCCTTGTGGGTTAGACTAACCCAAAACTTCATCCCTGAAGTGTGTGAGCCACTATCAGATCTGCCTCTATTAGGTTGTTGTAATTTTACTTTGTTAGTCACAGAGCAGGGCAGTACTAAGAGGTGCCCCGGGGGATCTTCTGAGTGGTTTCTATGATAAAAAAATCACTCCATCTGCAATGCTCCTTCAAGAAGTTAAGTCCATTGAACACATTTTGTGTGAATATTCTTTTTGTTTGCTTTCACAATTGAATTGCTACAATACCCACAGACAATAATTTTAAATATCTAAAAGACCTAATTTTCTTGAAATTCCATTTAAGATATAATCTAAATTCCTTTTGCTGTAATTTATGTTAACTTCTTCTAGGCATTTTCAGAAGAATTAGAGACTACAGTATAACATTCTCTGTATAATTGTCTGTCATATTCTTAAGAGATAATTCTAACTTGTCTCTTGGTTTCCTAGTCTTCAGGCTAAATAATTACAGTCCATTTAACCTTCATTTAGAGGTCATAGACTTAATCCTTTAATCATTTAGGAACTCTCTTTTAATCCTTTGTAAATTCCCTTTTAAGTTGCAGAGGTAAAACTAAATGTGGTACCCATGAAAAGTTTTTAAGCATGCTGAGTTGCTGAGTATAATGGGAGATTTATCTCATGGTATCAACAGATTCTTCTTCTCACCATGAATCCCAGTATCGCACTGTTTTTATAACTAAGGAATGACATTGTGCACTCATGTCCATCTTGTTAGTTCATCTTGTTACCCACTGCTAATGAATAGCTCCCATTGGGATTATGAACCAGAGAACTAAAGATGTCATTTCATAAGATCAAAAGTGAATTACACATTCACAATAAAAGAATAATCATGCAAATCCAGTGACCTTCCTCAATAATGAAATGATTATCAATTATAGCTTACCCTGGACATGTTATCTACCAGTGTGGGAGTTTGAGATTCATGGTATCTTCTATAACTATAATAAAAGATCTGGGCAGCCTGATGTGGAGCAACAGAAAGAGATGGGTGGATTAATTTTAAATTAAACAGTATGCTTCTAATATATGCCTGAAAGTAATTCTGTGCTACTCAAACACTCAAACTAAAAATCACATTTTTTAATAACAGTATTATAATATTTTTACCACCAAAAGGAGAAATACTTATGCAACTTTTTTATGAATTCCCCCAAAAGCTTCCTACACAGGGGTTCCCAGATGTCAGTCAGGACAGTCAAGAGGCTGCATAAAAGTTACCTGAGAGGACAGTTTTTGTTTTAAAACCTTACTTCTTGAAATAATCATAGAATATCAAGAACTTTCAAGGAAATATACAGGGAGGTATCATACACCATTTACCCAGCCTCACTCAATATTAGTGTCTTGCATTAGTACAGTATATCAAAATAAGGAAATTGAGATTAATCTGATTCAACCTGTTATACATGCCTTAATGCATGTACACACACATCTCTTGCAATTTTTTCATCTGTGTAGCTTCTTGTAATCCTTACCACAATAAAGATACTTAACTGTACCATGACAAGACCCACTCATGCTACTCCTTTACAGCCACATTCTCTTCCTTTACTGTCTACCTCTAAACCTTAGCAATTACTAGTCTCTCCTCCATATCTTATATTATTCTATTTCATACATGTTGTGAAAATGGAACCATGAAATATGCATACTTTTAAAAACTGAAGAGCTTTTAAAAAATAGGATTCCAGTGCCTCAAAACCAAGAGATTTTGATTCAGTAGACCTGAAATGAAAGCATGGGATTCACATTTTCAAATTGTTTAAGTCTTTAGCAATTCACTCAGTATAGATACCACCAGGATAACTGGTAAGTGACAGAAATGAGGATCTAATAAGTTGACTAATTCATAATATATTGGGTAGTTACATAATATTAGGAATCCACAGAATCCATTGCAGATATCATTTCATATACTGCTGGGAAAATTCCCAAATATTGGGGTTTTACATGAAATATAATAAAAGCATACTTTAATTCATAATTCACTCTACTGAATTATATGAATGAAATAATTAGGAAGTTTCACCCAATTCATTCAAAATTATTTGTTGGGGACTACTAATGTGCAATACTAAATTTCAGTCCTTACACATCTTTGAAATTAATGGAGAACTTTTATAATACAACTCTCAAACCTATAATACAACATAGAAGTATGTAAATATCAACATATATCTATAGGTAAAATATTTGCAGAAGACATGATTGTCTATACAGATAATTCCAAAGAACCTGCAAATAACTCCTAGGACTAACAATTAAGTTCATCAACGTGCAGGATATAATATCAACATACAAAACCAATTATATTTATATTTCTGCAATATACATATAAACAAAAGCTGAAAATACAATACTACTTAATTCAAAAACAAGGAAATATTTGAACATGCACAGAAATGCTGTATGCTAAAAATTACAAAATATTGTTGAAGGAAATAAAAGATGACCTAAGTAAATGGAGAGAGATGTTGTATTTCTCAACTGAAAGTCTCTACAGAGTAAACATATTAATTCTCCCCATCAATATTCCAGCAATATTATGTAAACATTGATAAGATTATTCTAAAAGTAATGTAGAAAAGCAAAGGAACTAAAATTACCAAAACAACTTTGAAAAAAAAAGGTAAAGTGGGAGGAATTATGCTATCTAATTTTAAGATTTATATATAGCTAAAGTAATCAAGAATGTGTGATACTAGTGGATGAATAGACACACAGATCAGTGGAACAAAATAAAAAACCTAGAAATAGACACATGCAAGTATGCAGCTGATTTTATACTATGGTGCAAAAGCAATTGAAAGGAAGAAGACCCGTCTGTTCAACAAATGATGCTGAAACAATAGGAAACCCATATTTGGAAAAGAAAAGAGAAAACTAAGAGAAGATGGGAAGAGAGGGAAGAGAGAAGAGAAAATAAAAGAAAAAAAGAACTTCAGCCAAAACCTTACAAAATGAACTGTATTGGGTAGACCAAAAATTTCATTCAGGTTTTTCCATACCATCTTATGGAAAAACCCCAACAAACTTTTTGGCCAACCAATAGATTTAAATGTAAAACATAAATATATAAAAACTTAATGGAAAATATACAAGAAAAACTTAATGACAGGGGTTTGGTGAAAGTTCTTAGATATAACACCAAAAATACAATCCCCATAAAACAAAAACATGATAAATTGTATTTCATTTATCATGTGACATTATTTAGAATTAAGAGAAAAACAAAGTAAATTTTCCAGGATTAATCAACAGGGAGAAAAAGGTTTACAGAATTGAGTACTCAGAAGAATATATTTTTTAAAAGAATCATTAAATATAATATCAACCTGTAATTAGGGGGAAAATATAAATGCACTCTGAGATGAAGTAAAAGGATTAAGAATAAGAAGGTATCAGATTCAAAATCAGGCAAAGGACAAATGAAAATTTCAGGAGGATGAATACATTTTCTGGAAACTGGTTGTTGAACAGGCTTTGAATGGACCAGGAAGACAAAGAGATCTAGGAAAATAATATCTTCAAGAAAGTAAAGTAGAACTGATACGTAACTGTTGTGCCTTATCAAAATTATAAATTATTAAAATTCATAAGAGATACATGTCAAATACTTATGATTAAAATCATAGATCCTAAATCTACAAATATAAGTAATCTCTATCAAATTCCTTCCCCTTCTCTTTAAAACAAATAAAACACCTCAGATAGAAGATACCAATGGGGGAAAATGTACAATTTTAAAGCTGGAATGAGAAAGGAGAGAAAGTAGGATCACTGAAAACATGCATGAGCAGAATTTCAAAAGGAAAGGTGGGGTAAATACTGATCTTCAGTATCCAAAATTAGAGTGTCAATGGGGATGGAATGCTACAAGCAGTGTCAAGATAGAGGTTCCCGGGGGAAAAACCTCAAGAAATGTAATCAACAGAATAAGAAGGACAGGAGGGATTAAGAAAGAGACATAAATCGTATGAAGTAAATATAGTCTTATTTATGTACACAAATAGTCTATAAGTTACTCTAGAAAAATAATTATTTCATTACCATTACAAGTGATTTCCTATTAAAACCACTGAAACACTGTTATGTGAAACACTGGAATAATTAATTAATTTCATTACTATTATTTATATGTGCATTTAGAGTTTTAACAAGCAGCCTGCTTCTGGATAAGTATGCTGTGACTTAAAATGCCATCCAGTTCAAAAGCAGTTCAAAGGTAATTACTCTTTAGCAAATTCAAAAACTTAAAGCATTCAAAAAAAATAAGAAAATGGAATACAAATAAAGTTCACTCCCTAATTTAAAGTCAATGCTTAAACTATCATATTACAGAAATTGTTAAGAGTGAGTAAACAAAAATATAGCTGACTAGTGACCCTGAAATCTAATGGATATGAACCATCATCTTGGTTAAGACAGTAGTCTCTAAACTTCTCTTAGGCTAAGAAAAATGAAGTGCATAGATGTAGGAGCAGAAAATGAAGAGTGGAGTCTGAGATTTCGAGATCATTGTCCCTGAATAGCATTTTATTGTATTTAGAAAATGTTTCACAGTTAATTTTTAATTGAAATTTAAGTTTCACAGTTTAATCTTAGTTTTTCATTTCCAGTACAACTACTTTTAGAAATATTTTGTTTTCCACAGACTTAATAAAACCATTCCTTACTAATATCATTTTGTATTATATGCTAAACACATACTATGCTATTTTAAATATAACAGCTTTGGAAAGCACTATCCTTAAAATATACAAGAATATGCACATGAACATGAGGATCAAAATTTTTTTAAAGTTTTCTAGGTCATTATATTCAGTCTTATTTGGCATATTAAGAGAATTAAAGCAACAACAAAATCAAAATGAAATCAAAGAATTTCCTCCTTAAACTAGTGAAAGACCCACAAAAACAATTGTATTGGGACTCAGATAAAAAGAGTTGCCCTTTTTTTTTTTCCTTAAAGGAAATTTAACCTAAATGTCAAAACAGGAAATGGAAATCTCTATATTCAACTTTCTCCTAATGAAAATGTAATCAAAGATAAGCTAATACCTTCATAATTAGAAAAGAATAAAAAATAGTGTCCTTAAATTAAGGGGCATTAACATATGACCAAAGGTTGGGGAGGGGGATGAATACAGTAAATATATAGTGAAGAATACTAGGAGTTACAACACAAATAAGTACTAAGTTGTATAATGGATGATTTCATATTCGGCACGTACCTAATTGAGATTCATATTCTGAAAGCAAAAGTTTTCTTACAGTCATGTATTTAAATAATAACATAGATATTAAATAAATTTTTCATGACACCCCCAAATTACTAAATTCCTAATAGGAACAAGTTGCTAATAGAAAGATAAACTCAGAAACAAACTGAGAAGCTTCTATAAGAATGTTGAGTCCTAAATGGAAAACCTATGGGATTGTAAGCAAAGGGAGGATTTTTTACATATTCATTTAGTTGAAAGGGCTTATTTAATGACTAACTTGAGAGGTGATATTAAACAGTAAGATTTATCTTTGAGGCCTCTGTTGAATAATTAGTAAGTATAATAATATATAAGTATATTATGTAATATAGTTACATATTATGCATGCATTATATACAAATATAATATTGTATGTCATTAGTAGCATTCATCAAATCCTTATGGCTTTCTGCCCTCTGTGCATATGGTAAAATTTTACTTCCAAACCATCTGAAAAAGTTAGGCACTGCCATGTGACTTCTTTTAATTGTTGAAACATGAGAGGAAATGCTCTGTCATTTCCAGCCTAAAATTTTAAAACCAGATGACAATTTACTACATTACCTCATTTTTCTTTTTCAGGTTCCTGAATGAGAATGAAATACAATAGAGTTCCCACCTAACACAACAAGTACTTATTGCAAAAGTAAGAATTAGACCTTTATTAAGCTACTGAAATTTTACTTCTGGAATTCCAAATTTTACTTCTAGCCATTCTAACTTATACAAAAAGGGGTACCATTCGGGAAATGTTTAGCTCAGAAGAGCTGGGTGGCTCAAACCTGCACATTTTCACAAAAAAGTCCTATTTTCAGGGCTGGTCATTGGTCATCTACTGTGAACTAAGCTCCTGGAATGTTCTGTTTGATAAGAGCATTTAGGCATGCCTGAAGCCTGGAATCACAGTGTACCAGTTTGTCCAGATGGTTTATACTAACTGTAATTTATGGTGAACACATACTTTCTCTCCAGGGGTCTGGAGTTTGAATAATTGAGGCCAGTCACGCAATTCCTGTATGCCTAAATTACTGACTCAAAAAGAAACAAACAAAAACAACTCTGGATAGGACCCAAGCTCAAGTGCACTTCCCTACCTGGCAACACTTAGCACATGTTGTCACACATCATTGCAGGGCTTAAGCATGCCTTATAAGATATCACTGGGAGAGACACCTGGAAGCTTTTACCTGGCTTCCTCTGGATTTTGCCCCATGCATCTTTTCCCTTTGTTGATTTTGTCTATATCTTTTAGCTGTAATAAATGATAACTATGAGTATAACTGAGTAATACCAGCAAATCACTGAGGCTGGGGGTGGTTCTGGGGCAACTCAGTATAAGTACCTATTAGTGGGGTATTTTCACAGGAGAAAACAAAAATATATGTGGCTTTGGATTAGGGGCTAGGCAGTAAATAACACTTGTATCAGAGGCTAGAAGGATGGCAATACATGTTATGTTGTGTGGGCATATTTGGTAAATTTTCCTGTAATAATATTGATGGCAGATAATTTGACAAATGTACTTGTAGCTCTTAGGGAAAAATCTTAAGATAGAATTATATAGCACATTTGGTTGTTTGCTGCTCTTTAAAAGTATTATAAAAGATAAGCTAAAAATCAGCCAGTGTGTAAGAAGGAATAAAAGTTCTCAGAAATAATTCAGAAACTAGTAAATTTGGAATAAGCAACTTTCCTTTAACCCCAAATAGTGAAAATTAAAGTTGGGAAATAGTTAAGCAACCAAATCTGACTAAAACTCAGCTTTTCAGAAAGGATCAAATAAAAAGTATTGTGAATCTAACAAACAGTGAATTTAATTGGAGAATAGGATACTAATATATCTGCTTATTTTAACATAAATTAGGAACAAGGGCTAAACATGAGTCTACCCCATCAAAACCTCTGAGGTCCAATTTAGTTGAGGATAAAAAGAGACACGTAAACAAGAAGACAAAGAAATGTCCTACAGCAACTCATAGAGTTTTATATTGAAAATAACTGTCAGAGAATTAAACATTATAAAGAAAACTAGCAAGTGTGTATGAGATCCGCATCATAAAAGACCATGGGCCTGAACTCAAAACAGAAAGTGATTCTTCAGGACTTAAAATGGCCTGAGGCCTCTCTAAACTTCTATTGGCCAGAAACAAGATGCAAAATAAAAATGGAATTAATTTCTTCAAGGATCACTTTGCATGAGGCCATGGAGCATAATGGAATGACCAACCAGATATGTTTCCCTCCTTGAATAGGAATGATTTTATAATTTTCTTGTCCCCGTTCCATCATTATATATTGGTATCATTCATGTTGGGTAGAAAAGTTACATCTTTAGCACCTAAGGCTCTAGATCAAGAAGATCAATATCAACCTCTTAGGACAAAAAGGAAAGTTAAGAGGGAGGTAGAGAGAGTGGTTCTACAAGCTAATGCAGAAGGTATCCATCACAAAAGTCAACATAAAGGAACTCTTATTGGCCAAAACTTGGAAATGATGCTCCAGGTACTACACCTGCTTAACATACCAGCCCCGATACTTAGTAGATTAAAACTTAAACAGTGTAATATGGATTCCTGGGTTGGAATAAAGATCCAAAAAAAGGAGAGTAGTGAAAAATTGAGGAAGTTGGTTAAATAGTATACTTTATACTATATTTGCAATTTTTTGCAAATCTAAAATATTTCTAAATAAAAAAGTTATGGCAACAGTAATTATAGGTTTAAAAGTGGACTGTACCTAACTAAGGAGTTCTTGCCTAACTCCTGTCATGCAGTTTCAATCAGATGATATTGGCAGGGGTCAGAGTCATCTGGAGGCTAGGCTGTTGCCTGCTCTGAAAACACAAAAACCTGAGGAAAATTCTCTCCATTTCTCTCTGTTTGGTCATTCCATATACTCTTTCCACCATGACAGAGTAGATAGAGTACTTATACTGTGGCTTAGGACTCCCAAGGTACATACACTGAGAAAAAGAAAGTCAAAGATATGACTTTACCCTAAGAAAGCCATAGTGCTTTTTATGATCTAGTTTCAGAAATCATATAGCAGTACATGTGCTAAAATCTATTGGTTGAGGTTATTAAAAATGTCTACCTAAATTCAGAGAGAACAATGTAATCTCCACAAACTAGATGGAGAAATGTCATTATCACAGAGAAAGTAGAACATGTAAGATGGGACCAGTTGTGTGTTGGAGCTAATTCATATAGGCTGATGGTTAGCATTACCCCCCAACACTGCCTTCAGTGGCATCACATTGACAGCTTGAAATCAGGTATGGTAGTATGAAAATTGACAAATGCAAGAAACCCTGTAGCCATCCCCCATCCACACAGAGTCAGTTCTTAAGAATTTACCAGCACCTTAGATGGGATTATATATATTGGTATGGCTTTTTTTTTTAATTTACTTTTTAACTTTTTATTTTATGATGGAGTATAGTTGATTAACAATGTTGTGTTAGTTTCAGTTATACATATACCTGTATCTATTCTTTTTCAAATTCTTTTCCCATGGCCTCACAAAACATGATTATAAAGTGAAGGGGGCTAAATTATGAGTGGAAGGTGTCAAATCATCAACAGCAAGCAGACTCTGGTGGTATTGTAATCATGTGGGAAGAAAGAGGTGAAATAAAAGGAATTCTGCTGTCCTTAAGAACCAATAATCCAGAAAGTTAACTGTCATTAACAATTCACCCTTAAAAGGAGGCATTCCTAACTCTGAAGAAAAAGATTAGCATGTCCATCTGACAAGAGCAACTGACACTGAGAGGGGGCTTCACCAGAAACAATTCATGAATTTGACTTTGGAAATATGTAAATGTTTCACATGATAACAAAATTAAATTTAAAATGGCATCCCTAAAATCTAAAGCAAATTATAAAAGAAACTTGTGTTTGTGGTCAGTGGATAAATCTCAAAAAAATTATTTCAATTAACTTTATAGTCTAGAAATTTGATGACACAGACCTCTAATGGGTTATATACAAGGACAGTAAAACAAAACTGTAAAAATGCATAAATTATTTCTGGTAATAATATTCGCTTAATAAGGAATCAAGAAAGAGAAACGTATAAAAAAATAATACACGATCTACTATCTTTTGAACATAGAATATGCCCTCATTATTTCCACTTAAAAGACTTACAAATAGTAAACAGCCAGTGTTAAAAGCTGAATTGTCTCCTCAAAAATCCTTTGTTGAAGTCCTAACCCCTGTTACCACCGAATGTGACTGTATTTGGAGACAGGGCCTTTAAAGGTGTAAATAAGGTGAAACAAGGTCACATGGGGGGGCCTTAATACAATCTGACTGGTGTCCTCATGAGAAGAGGAACTGTAGACACACAAAGAGATACCAGAGTGCACTTGCAGAGGAATTATTACATGAAAAGCCTTCAAGAGGGCAGCCATCTCCAATCCAAGGAGAGAGGCCTCAAGAGAAGCGAACCCTTCCTGTAGCACCTAGATCTTGTACTTCCAACCTCCAAAACTTTGAAAAAAACAAATGTCTGTTGTTTAAGCCACACAGTCTGTAGTATGTTGCTATGGCAGCCCCAGCAAATTATTACAGTCCATAACAATGAGAAGTCATAGTGCTCAGATGATGGTCACTAAATCCTATCTTACCCTAGCACAAAGAATAAGGGTTCTTTGGAAAAATAACTAATTCCAGGTCTGAGCAGAAAACATACAAGATAGGTCTAATATAACTTGTTTAAAAAAACCTATCAAAATCTACCAAAGTCATGTCAAAAGACTTAGTGGCCAACTTGAAGAAGCCCCCAATGTCAAAAAATGTTAATGTAAGCATCAATAAGAAAAAAAATTGATCTTCAATAAATTGGAATAAATCAAATATGTTTAAATCCATTCCTATGGTTAAAAGCAAAAGCAAACAAAAACAAAACCTCTTTGGTTACTTTTGGATGATGCTATAGAATAAACTCATCATTTTTTTTTATTAAACAAAATAAAATTTTAGTATTCCTTGCCAATGTAAACTGTACCACAATGTAAGCAAATAGTAGAAAATAATTGTAGAAGGGACGTTTTCCCTTTATATGTATAATCTGTATAGAGATAATCCAGATAATAATGGAAGTAGACGTATAAAAATTAAAATTTTGTTACCTGATAAAATAAAAGGTCTAGCTGCTAGCAAAACAAAGGAACAGTCTGGAATTCTGTGCTTTCCAATAAGAGAACACAATATAACCCATGGAATTTCCTTGCCAGAAAATGAAATCAAATAACAATAATAATAATTAATTCCAAATCTGTTCAAACTCATAGATTTGATTACCATGATAAACAAGAGTCAGAAGAACATTGTATAATACAATGTGACAATATAATCACTCTGAATTGTAGGTAGGACAAACAAGTTAGTTTCTCAACAAATAAACTGCAAGGTCAAAAATTTTAAAGGGAGAGAAGTGAGGGGAGAGGGGAGAGAAAGAGAGAGAGAGAGAGGTTACCTATAGATTAAAAAGATCTTTGCCTTTTAGTGACATAAGGTCCACCCACCTTATCTGCAGGTTCCACTTCTATGGATTTAACCAATCTATGGTTTGTTGAATCTGCAGATGTGGAACATTGGCCATGGAGGGCCAACTCTACTACACCATTTTATATAAGGGACTTGAGCATCCACGGGTTTTGAGGTGTCCTGGAACCAATCTCCCCCCGCTGCCCCCCCACCACGGATACCAAGGGACAACTGTATAAAGAAGTATTTAAAAATAAAAGTCAAATCTTTTCTTTGTTGTTTTCACCATTTCTCATTAATGGTAGCTTAGTTTCACCTGTGTTTGATAATTTTTACTGTGAGTTAACATTTGGCTGATTTTTTAACATAAGAGGCTTGGATTTAGAAATATTTTTTAGGGGTAAGATTTGTATATTTTCTTCTAAATAGGCATACCAATTCTGATACCTTGATCATTTAATTGCTTGGCTTAGCTTTTTGTTATTGTTACTAATATGAAGCTTTCAATTATTATAGTAAAGCACTGGCATGGTTATAGGTTCTCATAGAATGTAATTGGCATATATACATATTTTTTTTTCTTCCTGGAATTGAAAGAGCCAGACATTCTCCTTGCTGCCTGTTAGACTTTTCTAAGCACACGTTGTGGTATTCTTTGTGCCGCAATATTATTTGTTGTCTAGGATTTATCTCTACAGTTTCTATAAGCACAGAGCCTGGTTTCTCATTCCTTCAGGAATGGAAAATGTGGTCCAAAATGTTATGTGAACAGAAATTTGGGGCAGGCATTGATCGTCATTGAAGAAAATCATGTAGAAGTGCTGAAAATTCAAAACCATAGTCTTCCCCACCAATGAGCATCTGTGCTGATTTAGCCATAATCATCAAAATTCTTCATAATATTCCTTTTTAATCTCTACCACCTTTAATTTTAGCAAATGTTATCATCTCTTTTCCCCTTCATACCAGTAGAAATTTCATCACTGAATACCCTCAACCCAAATTCCTATAAAATTATTTCTATCTCATTGATATTCTCATTTCCCTCCACCTTAAACTCAAGATCAATATCTACATCCGTGTCTGATTGAATCACTACTTTCTGTATTTCCTTTAGAATATTATAAAATTTAAGCATGAACTCCATCTACCTGGTCTGTGCTATCTCCTCATAAACTTATGACCATGTCATCAATTGTTTCCTACTTCCCTTTAATATAGTTTTGATTCTGATTCAATCCACTTCTGTCTTTGTGGAACCTTATTTCATTCATCCTTCTGTCTCTGCTAAACCTTAACCTTGACTTTACTTTTTTATTGACCTTTTACACTATGAATATGCCCAACACACACACTCTCTCTCTCTCTCTCTCTCTCTCTCTCTCTCTCACACACACACACACACACACACACACACACACACACCCTACAAAAAACACCTACCACTGATTCCACTCCTAGCTTCAAACTTTTGATGTCTCCTTTACTTGACTAGTAAGCTTTTCCAAAGGTAGCATGTACTTACTAATGTCTCTTCTTCACTAAATACTTACTCCAATCCCCAGTGCAATTTGGCGTACATCCCCACAATACTGCTAAAACTAACACTGACTTTTTAAATACTAAATCAAATGAACAAATGTCTACTATCTAAATTTATCTGAATATAGTATTTCACACTGTTGTATTTACTTTAAATTTTTACTTCCCGCCCCCACGTCAGTGAGACTAGTCTTTCTCTATTCTCCTTTTGAACTTGACCATTTTAGAATGCCTGCTTTGGTGATTTTTTTCATCTCTATGAAGTGCTAGGATACAATTCTCCACAAGTTTCTCAAATGTCTGCATGTCTTGTGAGTAGAGGCACTTACAGATTCTGTTCAGAGCTATCTTGGTGTATCAGGCAGAATGATGGTCCCCAAAGGAATTTGACACCCTAATCTCTAGAACCTATGAATATATTCTGTTAGATGGCAAACCATATTTTGCAGATGTAATTATGATTAAGAATCTTAAAATAAGGAAATTATTCTAGTCAACACAACTACTCACATGAGCCCTTAAATGCAGAGAACTTTCTAGAGCTGGAAGGAAAAGGAGAAATCAGAGATATTCCAAATGCGATAAAGATTTTATGTGATGTCTCTGGCTCTAAGATATAGACACTCAAGGATAAGGATCAGTGAGAGGTCTCTAGTTGCTAAGGGAAGCCCTCAGCTGACAACAGCAGGGAAATGGGAACCTAAACCCCACAATCACAAAGAACTAGATCCTGCAACAACCACTCCCAATTTCCCCAACAACCCAGCCCCTGACAACCATCATACTACTCTCATTCCAGGAGTACAACTTTTTTTTTTTTAGATTTCACATATAAGCAATACCATGCAGCGTTTGTCTTCTTCTGTCAGGCTTTTTTCACTTAGCATAATGTGCTTCAGTTTACCAATGTTGTTACAAATGACAGGATTTCTCCTGAGGAGAAGATGGTGGAAGTGTCCACCAGCTTCCCTGGGTTCTAAGGTTACCGCCAGCACATACATGCATGTTAATTAGAAGCTGGAACCTCAGGCAATGGCTCTTAAAGTATGCAGTCAAACCCCTTGCTGAGAAAAATTTGGATATGGGCATTTTTGCCTGCTCCCTATGCTTTGATCCCTTGGGGGATAGCCATAGCTGTGCCCATTAATAACTACCTTTTTTGACATATACCTGTGAGACTCCTGAATGCAAGTCCCATTAGCTTTCAAAGCTAGGTGATTTGGAGGCCTGCCCCTTAGGTGGAGCCTTAATAGTTGGAGCACTAGATGTGTAGTCCAAACCATTTTCTCCTCAGGGAAAATCTGCAAGCTGGGGGTTCCCTTCCTATCAGCAGTGCTGTGATGGTGGTGGGGTCTATGGCAACAGTTTGTTTCAACATTTTGATATGGATATTTTCTCACTCACCCAATGTGTAGGTGTCACTTAACTAGTTTCTGGATTTCTCTTAGAGGGAATTGTCCTGTGTGTAGCTGTATATTCAGTGAATCCGGAGGAAGAGAGAAACTGAGGAACCTCCTATGTTACCATCTTGGCCTGGATTCTGAACTCTTTTCTTCTCTTCTTTTGTTTTTTTAAGCCCAAAGGGATTTTTTTCCTTGTATCTCTTAGTTTATCTGGATTTGTGCAACACTGCACACACACACACACACACACACTCACATATCTGAGAAGATCCTTCTATTACATGAAATGTGTTCAACTAAATTCAAGAAATTCTGGTTATGCGTAGAAGTAGTAAGTCAGCAAAATGAAAGAGTAACTCAATACTAGAGCATCTTAGTATTTCAAGATTTTTGACAGACTTCAAAAATGTTGTCAAATTATTATCCAGGGTTTTGAACTAGAAGGTTTTTAGCTTTGAGAAGGCTTTAATGGTAAGAATCAACCATCATTCACTGAAATAGATAAAACTATGAAGCTAAAGTGAAATTGATTTTCAAAGAGCATGAAGAAAAGCATTCTATCCATGTAAGAATTTTCAGATGGAGAAAAATGCTTCAGAAATTACCAAATGCCTAAAAAAACTCAGGCATCTGAGCACAAGGATGAGAAAATGATTGAAAGCTCTAGAACTGAATGCCCCCAGGAAACATTAAACTTGCAGTTCTATGCAAATACATTTTAGCTCTTCCTCTTTTAGCAGACACTGAAAATACAGATTTTTCCAAAGATTTATAAAGTAGAAGATCAAGCTTGATTTCCTCCAGATTTGTCAACAGAGAAAAAACCTAATGATGACAGTTACAAAATAAATACTTTGTCTAAAGGAATATATTTACATATATCTTTTAAGACAATCAGCAATGAAACATTGCAGTATGTTTCATCAAATGAATGATTCATTCATTTAATCGAAACATATTGAGGACATATGATATACCTGATATTGTTCTAGTTACTGAAAATGCATGAGTATAAAAAATCCAAAGTCCTAGCAGTCATGAAGCTTACACTTTATTGGACAAAACCAGAAAAATACACAAATAAATACATAACATTAAATATGGTGTTCAGTGGATGAAGTAAATTAAAACAATATAAGGCTATAGAGAGAGACAAAAGAATTAGTTGGTTACAACTGGTTAAAGAAACTAGATATCCTATCAACAAATGACTAGCAGTATACTTCAGTAGCTCAGAGGAAAACTAGCTAATTAGTGCTCTCTCTCAAATCTCCAGATAGATAGTACCCTCATGTCTATTCCTAAAGTAAATATATGTTGTTTCAAGTCACTGAGTTTATGGTAATATTGTTACTGTCAAAGAGAAATTGTAAAATACATTTTACATTATTAAAAATAATAAGGAAGATCTTATTCAAGACTATTGTAATACATGAGAGAGATAGAACTCAATTCTGCTAAAATAAAAGAAGTTATTTTAACTCAAGTTAGCTGATGGAAAAGTATGGGAAAGAATTAGGAGGAAGGTTGATCAAGGTGATGAGGTCATCTGCCATCTATGTTTGCTGACTGGCACTTATGAACGTAGGCTCCTTCACTCAACAGAGACTAGGTGATAGAGGTGCTATCTTTCTTAATGATTAAATTTCAAAGGGACTTTGAAAAAGACATTCGATTTACATTTAAAGGGCAGAGAAAGAATTTACAATTGTAACTTTTCTAAAGTAAATGCTTTAAGAAAAGGGAGGTCAAGGGCCTCTAATCAGGAAGAAACTTGTCTGAAGTTTGGTAAAACTGAAGGGAACATTTGGCCATATTTGTCATCGCATAGCAAGAGATTACTTATATATTACCTTCCAGATATCATCATGTAACACAACTCATCTACTTCTCATAGAGATGACATAGGGTTCTTCTTTTATCTAGCTGGTCCCAGATGAGTCACAACACCAAAGAAGAAAAGTTGCTTTCGATGTATGATCTCTAGGACATTTGAAATGCTGATCAATCATCAGCCAACTGAGAACCTATCATAACTTATGCTTATAACTTATGCTTAAGCTTATAATAAATAAGGTATATCCATAGATGTACCTATTTAACTTGGCCTTCTAGAAATCCTGACAATTGATCTTAAAATAGTCCATGATGACTAAAATATCTGGCAGTACTTCTTGGGTGAGAGTTCAAGCCATCTCTCAGCATTGTTATCTTAGAGCAATTGTTTTATTAGTCCAATTATTTATGACTTTATTTTCCTCTAGAGTTTAAAGTCTCCAAATTTTCTTGAAAGAGATTTCCTACTAGAATCTTTATTTGGATCAGCAAGTCCATTTCATGATTATGAAGAGCCTCTAGGAATGTTATTTTAGACTGACTTAGACCCTTAGACGAGTTCTTAAAATCCTTTCAGAACATAGCATAGCATAACTCTGGCATAGCAGGGTCAGGGATGATCAAGCTATCACACATATTGTCAGTAAATATTACTGGGATTTATGTCCCCAAAATATTCTGTATCCCATGAGCCTGTTATAGTATATATTCTGCCATCAAATAAAACTCTATCTCACAAAGTTTCCTGTAAACGTCCTTTGTCAAACTTAACAGGGGTAATTTTGATAACATACAGAAAACAAATAACATCCAAAATCTTATCTCTTAATGCTATCCTAATTTAACTTCCACTTTCCTTAGATAGTTTTGGTCTAAATTCACATTTAGCATAATCAGAGGAGTAAACCAAGCTTTGACATTAGACACATGTCAGCAATCTTTTTCTCCTCATCCTAATGTATCATCATGGAATGTGGTCCCAAAGGGTGCAGAAGCTCTGCTAGTCCGAATTCTCCACCCTATTTTACTCATTTGTGGTATTTCTCTCAACTTATTTGTAAATTAATCACAGTGGTAATAAAACCTATAAGGCACAATCTGATAGCTAATTGTTTTTGGCTAACCCAAAGTTAAGTCATCAGGATATATAATATCATTTGACTCCTCCAGATTATCCAAGTGTAATATTTAGGCAGACCTCATAAATCAGGAGAAATCTAATTTCCCTTCTGTGAAAATGACAGTCTCCACAGGAGCTTTCTCTCAGCATCAGTCATTAGACAGTACCAGATCTGATACAAAGAGTAGACAGGATTATTCTCTAGATCTGAGATACGCTCAAGAAAATGGCATGATTGACTTCATTCCTAGTACTATGACTCACTTAGGGGCATTCCTCCTGTTCGCAGGATCTTCTCTGTTCCCAAATATCATCTCTTTGATCAATACCCATCTCTCCTTGCTCAGGCTTTCTCCTCTGGGCTCAACTGTACTCCTTACCCATAGGGCAGACAATACAGAAAGCTGACTAACAATTTTTATCAGACCCACTTGAGATGGATGCCAAATGACTTGACTAGGAAAAAAAAATTCACAGTACTGTCTCTGTTGATCGTCATGGACTTACAGTCACAGTGAACCCCAATTCACTCTACATGGAGTGAAGTGATGATACATTCTACAGTACATTCAAGAACAGAAGCTGTCAAATGTAACAGCATATGTAATATGTTTTGTGTATTGATATTAACCTCTTGGGATTTCTATAGGTCCACCTGAGCCTGAGACTCTGGGATCAGACAAAATCAAAGAAAAGTTTTTGAGGTCAGAAAGATAGAAAGTTCTGTAGTTTCATCATCCCCCATTTCTCATTCTCATGTGTAGTCTTTGAAACCTTTCCATTCAAGGCCCTGGCTTAATTACTTTCATATGCAACATGAGAACACAATCATTTAAATAATTAATCTATACTTTTAAACATTTTCATCACTTATTTTTAGTAACAAGTGCTTCAATTACTTATTTTAATTTTAAATGAGATCAGTGTTCTGAGGGTGTGATAGGAGTACAGTTCATCCTGGTAGTGTTTCCTTGCCTTTTTTTTTTTTTTTTTTTTTGGTATATTGGTAGCAACAAAGTGTATAATATGATTAAAAAAAATATATTCAGTAGTCTGAACTGATAGAAAATTTGCTCTTTCAAACTTTTACTTCTGTTACAAGTAAAGCATAAAGTAGAATAAGTGTCAATCCCAGTTAACAACAATTTGCAGAGGCTATCATTATAGGTCCATGGAGCTATATAGGATATGGTAGAGCTCTTGACTGTGGGGAATTACTTGTCAAGCCATTTTCAGTGAGTTCTCTCCTGTCAAAAATGGGTATAGTTTCTTCTCCTTATAGCAGTTTCATAGGATGCCAGGGTAATATGTGTTCTCTCTGTCCATCAGTGTATGGTATGAGCACCTCCATTTCTGAATGTTTCATATACCTAGAGAGAAAGCCTTGGAGGTCTGACAAAGCCATCTGCCTTAGCATTGTAATCCCTTTCTGAACTGGCAACTGACTTTTGTTTGTGATTGTTTGTCTGCCACACACACATCCACACACACACAGTTGTCTACATGAACAACTTTCATTCTTTCTGTAAATTCCCACAGATGTTTCCTTTACTGAGAATCCCATAGGATGGTGCTTTTACTGTCTAGGCATCCAACATTCTGCTTGCCTATCCATATTACAAGGCCACTAGCTACTGTCCAACAATCTGTGAGTATTCAAACAGTGCCTTAAGCACCCAAGCCTAATTTCTCTTCACCACAAAATAAACAACTCTCAGCTCTGACCTTCTGTCACTAAGATTTTACCATCTGCAGGGCATATCGCAGATGATTTCCAACCAACAATGAAATCCGCAGTTGGGAACCTGGAAGTCTGTTTTGCCTCAGTTTGGGAGAATCATATTGTTCAGCTTATGTAGCAAAGAGGGCAGAGAAGTCCTTGGAGTGCTGTATATTCAGTCCTATGGGCAGTGAATTAATATTTTCATGAACAAGGTGGATCCCTTTGAACATCTCCTGGTTAGTATGTCCAGGAATATATTACTTTCATCTTAGGAGTAATCTTTACTGGGCTTCTTCCTCTATATTTGAATATCTCTCATATCATCCGAGCCATGATCAGTATTTCTGGCTCCTGAATAATCTGATGCACTTTTATGGTTAAGGCAATTTACACAAACATCCCATAACCAGGTAGTGAGTGTCTGTTTAATGGGCTGTGAAAAGCAGCTGCACAGGCTGCCTTTAGTAGAGAACTCCCAAGAATTTCACAGATTGCCCTGACACTTGAATTTTAGTTAGATTTATCAGTTAGTTTCTATTTGTAGTATGAGTGACTATAGTCTTTAACTCTTCCTGTGCTTCTTCCTCAGAGGAGGCAACTCATGATATAATCAATGTTGTGCATTAAAATATTTTAAATGGTTACCAAGTCCAAACCCTGTCTCACTAGATTACAGCAATTCAAATATCACTGTAGCAAAAACAATAACCGTATACCAAATTCCAACCTAGAAGAATGCCACATGGAGTTGCAAGATAAAATACATTATTTGTACCGTGCAATATCTAGGACACACTTATACTAAAAAGAAAAAAAAAATTAAATCTGAATTTCAAATTTAACTGGGCTTCTATGTTTTATTTGCTAAATCTGGCAGCCTTACCTCTGTGCCTGGATGGACTCCAAATTTGTATGGAAATAAAGGCCTTAACCTTGTGACCTGCTGTCCCACTTGGCATGTTGTACTTCCTATGGAGCCTACCCTATATCAAGTACAGCTGAATCAATCTAAGGAATAACCTTGTTTAATTCTGTTCGTCTATTGTCAAACTCCTGGAGTCATCTGTTTTGCATACTGCCTATATAAGACTGATAAAAGGACTTTAGGGGGGATTAAAAATCTCCCTTCAACCATTCCCTTAATCATAATAGTGATCTCTCATAGACCTCTGGAATACTGTATTGCTTAATATTTGCTGTCGAGGAGAGTTGGGATAAGTTCAATATTTAGTTTGATCAATTAACTGGTTGAAGAACTGAATTAGTCTATGGAAAGGGGAGGGGAAACATGCCCTATTCATACACAATATCCACCCAAATTATCCACTCTGGCAAAGTCTATGTGACCACAGGCTAATCTCTCCAGTATAACTTTATAATTTGTTTTTCAAGTTTCACTTTAATTTCCTCTACCACACATCTTCATATGCTCCCAGTATAGCCTTCAGGCCCATCAGAGTGCCATTTGTGTCTAACAGAGGGATTATTTTTAACTCTTGTATAAAATCTAAAATGTGTTGCATACTATCCCCTGAATATGTTGATAGTGAGCAACTGACTCCTTAACGGGAATCCTGTCATTTCTCTTTTTTATCCCATTTTTTGAAAGCCATCTCAACAAACAAGTCCACCCAGTTGTGTCAGGTATATCTTAACATTTTCTTCTCTATCTTTTCTATTTCCTCCCATTACACAGCTTCTTTTGAATGACTGGCATATTTTTCATATCATGCAACTTCCTATATGGAGAACAACTCAGTGAGTTATTGCCTCATATATTCACTAGACCCAAAAAACAAGGTTACAGAAGGCACAGAAGAGTGGGGAATCTTTTGTCATACTATAATATATATCATAGTCCCTGTGATTAAATGTGTCATCATAAAGCCAGTTTAGAATTACCCACATTTATAACATTTATCTTACCTCAAAAGGAATGTAGGCAGTTACCCATATCAGAGTAGATCTGGCAAATTGCCTAATCACCAGCTGTAGCAAGTTAATAAATAACCACTACCCAGAAATGTCTGCTCATACAAGTTTACTTGGGGATTATTTACCAACTTAAAGAATTTTTTTCAATTTAGCATTTTCTGGAAAGAGAGATCCTCCACCCCACCCTATAGTTAATTCTAAGAATTTAGGCATCTATGCCAATAATGATTTGCCAGGCTTCTGCTATAAAGAACCCTAATTCTTTAACAGAATAGCCTTGGAATTTCATGGTCACCTGATCATGACCTTCATTCTTATATACCATACCGTTTAATCAGTGGTCTTCATTAAGTTAGTTATAAATATACTAGTCCCTCAGATGGCTGTGGAATCATAAGAAGCCTTTTCCACTGACTGGAATTTCTGATATTATTTATTTTTCTCCTATTAAGAAAGCATCTTTCAGACATCTATTTTTGAGTTCCACTGCTCACAACAGGTAGAAAATTGAAATTTTTGTTAATTTCCCTTTCTGCCCAGCAGCATGTTCTGTGCCCACCCATTTAGCTAGTTCTCTGAGTTTAAGTTTAATTTTTCTAAATTCCATTGGTCAGACTGTCCCACAAAACCTGCCTCAAGTCTTTCACACTTCATATCAAAGATGAGTAGACACCATCATGGCATCAAACCCTCATCTTGTTTTCCATCTCATCCTGATTGTGATCAATGGTGACTTAGACACTTATGAATTGTGGGTCTGAAAGACAATCATTCACACAGTGCCACTCTGTGTTAAGAAAGAGATAGCTTGCCACATTTAACTCAGAAGAATCAAATATCTTCCCCAATATCAAACTAAGAATTGAAAGGATTTGATTTAATCCCCAGACACTGGCATGTCATAGAGACTGTTTTAGCCTCAAAAACAGCTCCCCTCATTCTTTTTTTGCTGTGTTTAGATGTAATCTAGCTTTTCAGGCCTTCAGGAAATGAATGTAGGACATCACTTACCCAAAGGGAAAGATTTTCAATTAATTCTCCAAAAATTACATACTAGTGGTATTTTCCAGTGTGCCATGGCCCCTAAAATTCATAAGTTCTGTTTAGCTATTATAAACTAAAGTGATCAACTAAATCCTAGTAGAGGCATTATATAAATAAGGATTCCCCATTATCTCCATTATCTTTTCATGAAAAAAAGGCCATTAAGTGTTGTGATTAGCATGTGAACAATGAAATTTGTCCTCATCATTTTTTCCCTTATTTTTTCCTTCTCTTTCTGGGGTCCCAAATGTAAGAAAGATGAATTACAGCTAGTTGCTAATCTTCTACTTTAATCATGCTTGAAACCAGAGGCATAACAATGAAAAGAAATTTTACACATATTTAGTTATATATCACTTATTATAAGCCGGACACTGTTGTAAGCACTTTTACAAATAATATCCCATTTAATTCAATATCAATAAACAACTCTATGAAGTACTTGTAATTACTTTATTATTATTACTATTATAGCCATTTTACAGATGAGGAAACTAAGACATGGAAAGGTTAGTAACTTGTCCAAGGTAAGTAGAAGAGACAGATTTGAACCCTAGTATCTGACTTCAATATTCACTCTTAGTCACTATGCTAAGCTACTTCTCCTTAAAATAACTATGTATCAAGTTATTATTGCAAATGCAAATTTCTTGGCATATTTAAGAAAAAGCATCATGCAATATTTAGTAAACTAACAGTAAGAGCTTTGGGTTTTATTCTGGCAGTGAAATCATCTGAGTGACCTTTGCTATGCCCATTCATTACCCTTTGTGTCATTTTTCTCATCCAGACAATATGGGAGATGCTCATGAATGTGTAAGGTTTGATGAATCTCACATGCAATGTAAGCTCCAGGATAATAAGATACTCTGGTGTAAGAGTGCCCTTTCACTGGTGATAAATATAACTTCTGACTTCCCAAATGTGAAATGTGCTAAGGTCATACATTAAGGGAAGATGGAACAATGGAAGCACAAGTACTGATTTAAGAAGAAGTACTCTGTACTATGTTATAAACAAAAAAACACACACATATATGCATATATATATATATATCCAATATATTATATACATACATATATATAATTCATCCATTCTTTTACGTATTTATTCATCCAAAAAGTATTTATTGAGCATCTATCATACTATTGATGAGGTTTAGAACACGCTACCCCAAAATATGACACCTTAGCATATTAAATATCATAAGCTAAAGGAATTTTAAAAAAACAAAAGAAGCAACATTAAAGTCACTCTGACCTTCTGACTTTACTCTTCTTCCCTGAGACAGGCTATAAAACTCCCATGTAAAATGTACCCTCCCTGTACCAGGAGAAGGAAGACCTGGGGAATCAGGGACCAAGAAATCTGTACAAACAAAACTTATCAAACTAATCCTTGTCTTCCTAGTTACTTCATCATTTGCTAGCCCTAGATGAAATCCTCTGTACTGCCAATTCTTCATAAATTTTTTTCTAAAAAAAAACTTCCTGCACTGGTCACTTCATCAGTTCTTTATTCTCTTATGAAGGCTCTTATGTGCATATAAGAACTTAATAAAATTTGTATGCTTTTCTCTTATTAATTTTTGTCAGTTTAATTTTCAGACCCAGCCAGGAACCCTGAGAAAGTGGAGGAAAACTTTTTTCTCCCCTATACTATTATGTGCCAGTTTGTTCTAGACACTGGGCATATGGGTTATTTTAGTTAAATATGGGTATATACCTATAATATATCTGAAGGTATAATTAAATTAATTTATATTTTTTCTATATTTTTTTATGATCACATATATGTTAAGATCTACAGTATGACCAACACTTTAGCAAACTTACAAATGAATATTTCATTGTTTTATTTTTAAAAGTAAGTTTCTCCATGTAAGGGTAATATATAAAATGTTGAAAAGATGTATTAAATATTTTCATTCAACAAACAGTTATTAAGAGCTTACCACTTAGGCATTTTCCTACATGCCTAATTCAGGCATCTTACTAGATCTTGGGAGTATAAGAATTAATAAATTATGGTCTCTAGTCTAAAATATATAACATTCCCAGAAAGTCTGCCTGGGAAACTGCTTTATACAATCTAAATGACAAACAGTTGGGTATTAACTATCCATTAATTAATCATGTCCGTTACTCACTTAATTACACATATTGTTGGGAAACTGTTATTTGGACAAAGCAAGTAAAGAAGGCTTTTGAGAAGAGAATGGAGACAACTAGAGAGAGGTTAAAATAAGCCTGGAGAGTTAGGTAAAGACAAAATTATGTACGACCTTCTTCCTCAAGATTTTCCTTTTTTTCTAAGAACAGAAAGTCATTAGTTGTGAGGAGAAGATTATTACCGTATATATGTTTCTAATAATAAGACTTAGTCTAGAAAACCAATTAGAGATAAAAGAATTGGCTGCAGATAGATCTATGCTGATTTCATGGACAAAATGGTTCAAAACTATGCTAACTGATTTCATCTCAAATTCTTGACCATAAATCTTAAGTGAGCCTTTGATGCTTTCTGCCATGCACACTACATTCCTCTAGTTACTACCTCTTCCACGCTTCTAGATGAATCTTTAAGAGTTCTCCTTTCTTCTCAAACCAGCAACACCTCCTCTGCTAACTTATTTCTCCACTGATGACCCTGCTTCTTCCTTCATTTTCAAGCAGAAGAGAACTTGCTCAAATTCCCACTACCATATGACTTGCTCTCCAGCAATGTACCCCAATTAGCCACCTTCTCTCTTTACACCAAAGGTGAATGGTTTGTGCTTTAGGCTAAGGACAACTACTCCACTTGTGTACCAGATTCCATTTGAGGAGCCAATATTGCCTATCCAAGGACTTAAGCTCAGCAAGGATATCCTCTCTCCCCTACACCATCAACTTTTCAACTCTACTGAATCATTCCTGTCAGCTTACAGGTAAGATGTTATCTCTGTCATCATCTAACAACCCTCTTGAGGTTTCATTGTTTTTAAAAATATAGAATAATTCCTTGGAAGTCACTGATACTTGCTTTCCTTGATACCTCTCCTCCTATTCATTCTCTCTTTTAATATTAAATAAATTATCTGAGCTCTTTACTTTTTTAACTTTTTATTATGGAAATTAACAAATATATAAAAAAATTAGAGGGAATTCCCTGATAGACCAGTGGTTAGGACTCGGTGCTCTCACTGCCAGTGGCCCAGGTTTGATCCCTGGTCGGGAAACTAAGATACCTCAAGCTGCACAGCACAGCCAAAAAAAAAAAAAAAAGCGAGAGAATTATATAATAATGGGTACACATACACATCACCCAGCTTCACTGATTATTAACTCACAGACATTATTTTATCTGTACCCCCACTCTCTTTCCTCATTTTAAATTGTTCTGAAACAATTTCCAGGTATAACAATTTATTCATAATGTTCCAGGATGTCTCTTTAAAGGACAGAGAATTTTTTAAAAATCCAAAGTATTTCAAAACAAAGAAAATTTATTTCTTCAATAATATTAATAAGTCCAATGAACTGTCAAAATTTCTCACAAATGTGTTTCATTCCAGTCTGTTTGATTGAATCAGTATCTAAGAAATTAATCACTTTTTTGTAACTGATTATAAACTTATTATTGTCTACTTTGGAATACAGATTCTGCCTTCATCATATTGTCTTTTTCCATTTATTTATTTTCAAAACCAAGTTATTTTTCCTACAGTCTGGTTGTTATATATAGCAACCCTATGGTGCTACCTAACACTTTCTAGACTCAAGTTTAATTTTTTGCAGGACTACTGTACAGATGGTATTGTGAGCATCTATTACATCTATTATAAAGTCCACAATTTGTGACTGGATTTTTTTCATATCAGGAAAGTGACGATCACTGCTTAGTTTTATTAATTCATTAGTCATCCTTTCTGCCTTTAATTTCACACAAATTATGTTTTTGACCACAACTACATACAAACAGTTCTTGTTAAAGTCACCAGATACCTCTACTGTTAAACACAATGGTAAATTTTCTGTCCACAATTTATTTCAACCCATTGGCAACATTTGACGTAGCTGATAAATCCTCATGCTTTATAGGCTTTTATCATTGGCCCCCTCCTACCATACAAGCTACTCGTTCTGTTTTCTCTGCTGGCTTCCCTTCTTTCCAAATGTTATTGCTGGTGTTCCTTAGTCCTTAGATATCCTCTTCTTTTTATTAATAATAAGCTTATGGTTTCTATCTCACCCAGTCTCATCACTTTAAGTGTCATATATTGTATACTGACAACTCCAAAATTTGGATTTCCAGCTTGGGTCTTTTCTCTGAACTTCTTCACTTTTAGGCCTTTCATTTGGATGACTAATAAACATCTCAACATATTCATGACAAGTAATGGAATCTAGAATATATAAAGGATTCCTAAATCTCAATAATAAGACAAATGACTGGAAAAAACAGTTCATACAGATAATTTTAAAAAGATGTATAAATGTCCAATAAGCACAGGAAAAGATTTCCAACATCATTAGTCATCAAGAAATAACAATTAAAATCACTAGATTCCACTACATGCCCACTAGAAAAATGATAGACAATAAGTTTTAGCAAGGATTTTGAGCAACTGAAACTCTCATACATTGCTGATT
This sequence comes from Pseudorca crassidens, assembly GCF_039906515.1. Taxonomy (NCBI): domain Eukaryota; kingdom Metazoa; phylum Chordata; class Mammalia; order Artiodactyla; family Delphinidae; genus Pseudorca; species Pseudorca crassidens. Next base: position 112,686,445 of record NC_090300.1, on the reverse strand, counting down.
AGGGATGCAAAATGATACAAGCACTTTGGAAAAAAAAATCTTTAAAAAGTAAAGCATACACCTAACATATGATCCAACCATTCCATTTACAGATATTTATGCATTCATAGAAGCTTTATTCATAATAACCCAAATTAAAAATAACCAAAATTTCCATCAATTCATGAATAAATATACAAATTATTGTATACATAAATAAGGTATCACTCAGCAAAAGAAATAAACTACTGACATATGTAGCAACAACATTGATTGACCCAAAACTGTTATGCAGAACAAAAGAAATAATATCTCAAAATGGCATACTGTATACTCTCATTGACATGAAAGTAAAGAACAAACTTATGACAGAAAACAAATTAGTGGCTGACAAGGATTGCATATGGAGGGGCGGATTGACTACAAAAGGGCATAATAAGAATTTTGGTGGTGATGGGAATTTTCTATGTCTTGATCTTTTAGCTACACAATGTATATATTTTTGAAGCTCACTGAATATCACACTTATGATGCTTATGTGTAAATTATACCTCAGTAGAGTTGATCAAGTGCATGTGTGTCTGTGTGTGTGTGTGTGTGTGTGCATTGACATTCACAATCTAAGTATGCCACTGCCATCTTCACTGCTTTCTGGTCCAAGCAACTATTTTCCCTCATCCAGGTTATGGTTTTAGCCTCCAAAGTACTCAGCCTACCCCAACTTTGCCCCCTAAAGTATATTCTCATCACAACACCAGTGATCCTTACAAAATGAAACACACAGCATGTCACTTTTCTGCTCGGAATCCTCAAATAGCACCCCATTTCACTCAGAGTACAAACCCCTTAACCACCTGTATCTCTCTGTCCTTATCTCCTAATATTTTTCCTTTCCCTCACTTTGCTCCAGACTCATTGGCTTCTTTGCTCATTACTCAAAATGAGAGGCATGTTTTGCTTCAGGTTATTTTTCACCTATGTTTCTCTCTCACGCCAGAGTACTTCCTTTAGATGTCTCTATGGCTAAAGTCCTGGGGCCTCATTCAAGTTTTTGCTCAGATTACTCATTTTCAGAGATATCTACCCATCAACCTCATCTAAAATGCCAAACCACAAGCCCATCATCACCACCCTAAATTTCTTGTACTCTTTCTTATTTTATTTCATCCAGAGAACATATCAACTTATAATATGCTTAAAATTTGTATATTATGTTTGTTTTCTATCTCCTTCCTTTATAATGTAAGCTTCTTGAGGACAGACATTTCTATAACTTCATAACCTAGAATAGCACCTAAAAGCTAAAAGCCAATCATAGAACATCTTTAAATATATTAAAGAAAGCAGGCTATTGCAGATTATATACAGAGCAATTTCAGATTAATAAAATATTTACAGTATGATACAAATATGTATGAAATGTTTACTTTTGAAATAAGGATTATGGGTATACATGTAGACTTTATAGTGATGAATTTATAATATTTATAGAAATTATACGTTCTCTTAAAAAACAGAATAAGTAATTCAAAATGTAAAAATACAGAAGCCAAATATCATCCAAAACCACAACATTCACATTTTTTCTCCAATAACATTGATGGAGAAATTTTTACTAATCTTTCCCCTTGAGGGCAACTTAGTTTTTCATATAGGTTGTTTGAAGAATTCTTCCTTCATGTTAGAAGTTAAATAATATAATTGAAAAAAGTTATGTTTCGATGGTAACTGTTTTAATGTTTTCTCTTATATGCTGTGCCCTTTTAGTCTGCATATTTTATTCATCCTTTGATTACTGGAATTAATATGCATTTTATATTCTAACTCTCAACAATTTTTCTACTCCCTTTCTTCAGTTATTCTATTGATACTTCAACAATAACAATTATTCTTGTGTTAGATAATCTTTGTCATTCAGAACTACTGTTCTCTCTTCAAATGTTTTATATGTTGCCTTTTTTCCTTTGCACTCAATATGATTAGTTCAATTTATTCCCCCATGCCACAGTTGCATTTTTCAGCTATTTATGTGTCTGCCTGTTCCTTATTTATTTATTACATTACCATTGCTTTTTTTTCTGAATTTCTTTCCTCAACTATAAAAATCATACTTTTCATCCAATTGTTTGTTTATTTTATATGGATTTTGAATTTTTTTTCTATTGTCTCTATATTTTTTTTAAGTTTGTACATTCTATTATCTGTGGTGTCTGTTATACTGCGATATGCACTTATTACCTGGAGTTATGTTTTCTTACAGAGTTCTTCATCTTAATGCTGGATTCTTTTCTTTCATTGCTTTACAGGAGAATATCCATAATTCCTAATAATGTTTATTATCTTCTTTATGCTTAAGTTTTGTTGATAGCTCTGTCCAGAACTTCCCCCTTTACTCTCATTTAGTGTGACTGGATTCTTAATATTCATCACACTTGATTAAGATAAATTTCTTTTCCACTGCTAAATTTGAGTTTCAAGGCTAAATCTTGTTCTTTATCTAATTTTTTGGGATACAAAGGCATGATATTGGGGAGAAATGGAATAGAGTGTCCCTCTGGGTATAGGTTCCTCAGTTATGTGCTCTCCTGGGTCCTAATAAATGTCTTCTGGAATCCATTCCAAATAGCTAAAGACATATTTGATTTTTGAGACTTTTAATTGTTTTACCAACATCTACTTAACGTATGTTTTTATTCTCTCCAATGTGAAACCTGCATTTGAGGATATTCAGTACTCTGCCAGCTCAACCTCTCTGCATCAGGAAACTGTAGTGTTATGAGGAACGTCACTCAACTCATGTTGAAACACGGAGTTGATTTTTTTCAAAGTGCATAATGTATAATCTATGTTTATATCCATTTTCTCTTTCTATTGTTGCCAGTAAATTTTAGATTTTTTTCTCTATTTTTTATCCTCTGTTAAATTATGAAGATATTTTCTCTAATTTTTGAAAGTCATCTATCAATACTTCACTTACCTTTAGTTTCCTAAACTATAACATCTAGGTATTAGCAATACTTACCTTCAGCCCTATTTTAGATATTGCCTAAGGAATGGAACATGTAGCATTTGGTATATAGCCTTGTACAAAGTTAGTGACATAAATCAAGTTAAACTACTGTTATCATTCATTTCCAAAAAAAAGATATTGAAACTTGACTTATATACAAAAAAAGATTAGAGAAAGATAATATTTCCAAATGTGTTTTTCATAAGGCTCACTTTGGGTGTCTTCTTGAAACAAGAAATTAAGTTTATTTTTAGGCCATATATAAAACCTATACATATTTTAGAAAGTGAAGAAAAACTTTGACTTCTAAAATAAAATTATCATTTTTTAATTTGGGAAATTGTATTCTAATGAAACAGATGGAAAAGCTGTAGGTAAACTTCAACTGCCATTAATTATGTATAGCTGTTGGATTACAACAGCTGGTATCATTATAAATGTTATTAGTCTTATTAGGCATGTATGTAGTATTTTATTTGCAAGATGCTTTATAGCCTTTAATTAGTGCATAACAGTCTTAAGAAGTGGATGATGATGGTTATATTAAATTCCAAGTAGTGGAAACCAAAATTTCAATGGTTATTTTTACAACTAATTCTGTCTGTGTTTTAGGTATAGAAGGAATTAAGATTCCTAAGTAAGTGCTTATAATCATACTGTGTTCTCCTTGAAATTCAGTTTTTATATAAGTATTATAATGCTATTTTTACCCTATTTTAAATTTCATGTTTCATGTTTTTGGCATGAGACAGTTCTCCTTCATTCTCTGCTTTGGAATAAAGTATTTTTTTGTGGGGAGGGGTGCTTCTTTTATTTATTTTTTTCTTTTAGGAAAAAAGTTCATGTAGGAATTCTACAGGTATATAGTATACATAATATATTAAATTAATTTTATTTTTAAAATGGGACAAAGGTAAAAGCTTATATATCACAAAATATACTGCAACTTCCAAAATATCTTTTTTATTTAAAAGCATCAAAATTCCATCCACAACTTTGATTACAACTATATGAATAAATCAGAATCTAAAATTCAGGATTTCCAAATGTGTTTATCATAAAAGCTCAGAACTCATGATGCCTAGATTAATGGCAAGTCAGTTTTGGCTGATTGACTGATTAATACCCAGTCAAAACTCACTGGACATTAATCTAGGCATCAGGATTTCTGGTGTCAAAAATCTATAGCTAACACAGTGGACTGGACTGAGGAGATGATGACTTTTGCTCTCTTTAAAGCAGTGAAGAGCCAAGGATATATAATTCTCTTTGTATATTTTCATGCATAAACACTTTTAAAATATTTTAAAACTATATTGATGATTATATAGCAATTAGAAAGTATATGGATAATAGAATGACTTTCATCAGATTAAAGGTAATTAAATAATTTATGTCATCTTGACACTATAATTTGATACAATATGTTTCTTAACTAGTTAAAATCAGTATATTTAGAATTTTAATTAAGATGTTAATTAGCTAGTTATAGGTACATAAATGCATTATCTAATTTTCTACATTTAACAGTTCCATCTCCCTTATTTACCTATGACCGCAATCTCTAGAAAGTGCATATTCCACACAAGGACAAATATAAGTTAAAGGGTATAGTGAAGGAAATTTTTGAAAAGAGTTATTGCTGCATGGTTCTTTTTAAAACAAAAACAGAGACATACCATTTATAAATATATTGGAAGGGTCATCAGGGAGAACTCTAAATTATGATATGGAATTATTAACTTCAGATAGTTCAACAGAAATGAATACTATATTATTACACATAACGCATACTTTTGTTGCCTCAGGAAAAGCATTACCACAGCTATTTATTAAATAGTCAGTTATACATTGGTACTATCCAAAATGATATAAAACAGCTTTCAGGAGTGATACCTGTACCCTAAGGGCATAATATTTGAGACAAATAGAACTCTATTAAAAATGCCTAGTGCAGATTAAAATATGCACTTTTCATTGGGAAAAAAAGCTTAAATGCACTGTGTAGGGTAATGAAGAACAGTATGTGACCTTCTTAGTAACTTGCTATTTAAGGCTGTAAATAAACACTAACTCCAACATAAGCAAATATTTAAATAACCAAAGGTAAATAAATGCTGTTTTTTTTTAATTTCAAAAAAGAATTTATACTTGGAAATTAGATTAAAGCAAAAGGTGTTTAAAATATGATTAATTTAAGAAAACTATAAAATTATAGATACACAGCATGTTAATAATGAAGCAATTAAAATGGAATTCTTAACTACAAATGAATTATCAACCATCCCTTTAAAGAGAAAACTTCATGAATTGACACTCTTATCTAATTTATAATCCTCTGAACTATATACAACTTTGGACATATTTTTTAAAAGAAACTCCTGAAATAAGTTAATTCCTCTTTAACAGAATAAAAATAACTATCAATGTATTAATAATTGACTTTTTTTGGGTAGGTAACAGGTGTCAACAAGTTACTGGCAATTGATGATGTTTCTTAGACCAGTGATTCTCAAACTTTGCCACTTATTAGAATCACCTGGGAGCTTTTAAAAATCCATGTCTAAGTTGCATTTCATGCTTACTAAATCAAAAGTTCTAGAGCATAAATGGCATCAATGCTTTTTGTTTGTTTGTTTTTAATTCTCAGCGTTTCCAATATATAGCCAAATTGGAGAATCAGTTTCTTAGAATAATATCTGCCAAACTTAAAATGCAATTTATAATGCAAGAATTCTGCAGCAGTGTCCAAGATTCTTCATCTCTAACAAACATCTAAGTGATACAGTTGCTGCAGGTCTTTGTACATCACCTTGAGAAGCAAGGCCTTAGAGCATCTTTGTCAGTACAACATCACTCAAATACCACATGAAAGTCTAACACAATATGTGTTTTCTGATAAGAGAAAACAGCACTATATGAGATTTGTGATTTTTTTCCTCTGAAACTGTTAACTTATTATAGTGCTATTGATGTTAACTTTATTAAAATTTAAAAATGTGTTGATCATAAGCTTAAATTATTTTTAGGATAGCATTTAGAAACATTTATTGATGTAGGAAGACATTATAGTTTTGGTAGATGCTTCTGTATATTAAGCTTGCTCTAATTACCTAGAATATGTAATTTTTCTGTATTATATTCAAAGATTTAGGACTTCAGGAGGATTAGAATTCCTTTTAGCCCACAGAAATTTAAAATAATTTTATCAATATTTTTATAAAGTCTGTCTATGTGAGTCTGATTTTTCAATTTATTATTTTATTTAAATCAATCTAAAAATAACAGGGTTCAGATTATTTTCTTTCATAATAAGTATGACAATAATATATTATAAACACCATTCACCTGAAAATCTCAGAAACCAAATCTTATAACCTGTTGGTAATCTAAAGATGGCTTAATGAAATCTACTATATTTTGACTTGATTATTGAAGGAATTATTAAAAAGGAATACAACCAGTACATATCCTGTACCTGGACTTCTTCAAATTGTGTTCTTTTAAGTGTATGCTAAGGAGATACTAATAGTGTTAGTTTGCTTCTTTAAATTTACTTTCCTCCTGTTACTAATATTCAATAGAAAAATCTCATTTACCTTTCCTTAATTACACTTTATTAATCAAAGCAATACATCTATGCAGCCATTTCTTTCCTGTTATCTTCATATCTGAGTAATACAAGTGGCTTTTAAAAATAGTCTTGTATTAAGTAGTGTATTGTTTAGCCTCCATGTGTTTGTATTTTTTACAGATCTTTTCCTGTAATTGATATCTACTCTCATGGCATTGTGGTCGGAAAAGATACTTGATACAATTTCAATTTTCTTAAATTTACCAAGGCTTGATTTGTGACCCAAGATATGATCTATCCTGGAAAATGTTCCATGAGCACTTGAGAAAAATGTGTATTCTGTTGTTTTTGGATGGAATGTCCTATAAATATCAATTAAGTCCATCTCGTTTAATGTATCATTTAAAGCTTGTGTTTCCTTATTTATTTTCATTTTGGATGATCTGTCCATTGGTGAAAGTGGGGTGTTAAATCCCCCTACTATGAATGTGTTACTGTCGATTTCCCCTTTTATGGCTGTCAGTATTTGCCTTATGTATTGAGGTGCTCCTATGTTGGGTGCATAAATATTTACAATTGTTATATCTTCTTCTTGGATCGATCCCTTGATTATTATGTAGTGTCCTTCTTTGTCTCTTCTAATAGTCTTTGTTTTAAAGTCTATTTTGTCTGATATGAGAATTGCTACTCCAGCTTTCTTTTGGTTTCCATTTGCATGAAATACCTTTTTCCATCCCCTTACTTTCAGTCTGTATGTGTCTCTAGGTCTGAAGTGGGTCTCTTGTAGACAGCAAATATATGCATATTGTTTTTGTATCCATTCAGCCAATCTGTGTCTTTTGGTGGGAGTATTTAGTCCATTTACATTTAAGGTAATTATCGATATGTGTGTTCCCATTCCCATTTTCTTAATTGTTTTGGGTTCGTTATTGTAGGTCTTTTCCTTCTTTTGTGTTTCTTGCCTAGAGAAGTTCCTTCAGCAGTTGTTGTAGAGCTGGTTTGGTGGTGCTGAACCCTCTCAGCTTTTGCTTGTCTGTAAAGCTTTTAATTTCTCCATCAAATCTGAATGAGATCCTTGCTGGGTAGAGTAATCTTGGTTGCAGGTTTTTCTCCTTCAACACTTTCAATATGTCCTGCCACTCCCTTCTGGCTTGCAGAGTTTCTGCTGAAAGATCAGCTGTTAACCTTATGGGAATTCCCTTGTGTGTTATTTGTTGTTTTTCCCTTGCTGCTTTTAATATGCTTTCTTTGTATTTAATTTTTGACAGTTTGATTAATATGTGTCTTGGCGTATTTCTCCTTGGATTTATCCTGTATGGGACTCTCTGTGCTTTCTGGACTTGATTAACTATTTCCTTTCCCATATTAGGGAAGTTTTCAACTATAATCTCTTCAAATATTTTCTCAGTCCCTTTCTTTTTCTCTTCTTCTTCTGGAAATCAAAGAGGAAACCAAAAATACCTACAAACAAATGACAATGGAGACATGATGACTCAAAATCTATGGGATGCAGCAAAAGCAGTTCTAAGAGGGAAGTTTATAGCAATAAAATCCTACCTTAAGAAACAGGAAACATCTCGAATAAACAACCTAACCTTGCACCTAAAGCAATTAGAGAAAGAAGAACAAAAAAACCCCAAAGTTAACAGAAGGAAAGAAATCATAAAAATCAGATCAGAAATAAATGAAAAAGAAATGAAGGAAACGATAGCAAAGATCAATAAAACTAAAAGCTGGTTCTTTGATAGGATAAACAAAATTGATAAACCATTAGCCAGACTCATAAGAAAAAAAGGGAGAAGACTCAAATCAATAGAATTAGAAATGAAAAAGGAGAAGTAACAACTGACACTGCAGAAATACAAAAGATCATGAGAGATTACTACAAGCAACTCTATGTCAGTAAAATGGACAACCTGGAAGAAATGGACAAATTCTTAGAAATGCACAACCTGCCAAGACTGAATCAGGAAGAAATAGAAAATATGAACAGACCAATCACAAGCACTGAAATTGAAACTGTGATTAAAAATCTTCCAACAAGCAAAAGCCCAGGACCAGATGGCTTCACAGGCAAATTCTATCAAACATTTAGAGAAGAGCTAACACCTATCCTTCTCAAACTCTTCCAAAATATAGCAGAGGGAGGAACGCTCCCCAACTCATTCTACGAGGCCACCATCACCCTGATACCAAAACCAGACAAGGATGTCACAAAGAAAGAAACCTACAGGCCAATATCATTGATGAACATAGATGCAAAAATCCTCAACAAAATACTAGCAAACAGAATCCAACAGCACATTAAACGGATCATACACCATGATCAAGTGGGGTTTATTCCAGGAATGCAAGGATTCTTCAATATATGCAAATCAATCAACGTGATACACCATATTAAAAAATTGAAGGAGAAAAACCATATGATCATCTCAATAGACGCAGAGAAAGCTTTTGACAAAATTCAACACCCGTTTATGATAAAAACCCTGCAGAAAGTAGGCATAGAGGGAACTTTCCTCAACATAATAAAGGCCATATATGACAAATCCACAGCCAACATCGTCCTCAATGGTGAAAAACTGAAAGCATTTCCACTAAGATCAGGAACAAGACAAGGTTGCCCACTCTCACCACTCTTATTCAACATAGTTTTGGAAGTTTTAGCCACAGCAATCAGAGAAGAAAAGGAAATAAAAGGAATCCAAGTTGGAAAAGAAGAAGTAAACCTGTCACTGTTTGCAGATGACATGATACTATACATAGAGAATCCTAAAGATGCTACCAGAAAACTACTAGAGCTAATCAATGAATTTGGTAAAGTAGCAGGATACAAAATTAATACACAGAAATCTCTGGCATTCCTATATACTAAGGATGAAAAATCTGAAAGTGAAATCAAGAAAACACTCCCATTTACCATTGCAACAAAAAGAATAAAATATCTAGGAATAAACCCACCTAAGGAGACAAAAGACCTGTATGCAGAAAATTATAAGACACTGATGAAAGAAATTAAAGATGATACAAACAGATGGAGAGATATACCATGTTCTTGGATTGGAAGAATCAACATTGTGAAAATGACTCTACTACCCAAAGCAATCTATAGATTCAATGCAATCCCTATCAAACTACCACTGGCATTTTTCACAGAACTAGAACAAAAAATTTCACAATTTGTATGGAAACACAAAAGACCCTGAATAGCCAAAGTAATCTTGAGAACGAAAAACAGAGCTGGAGGAATCAGGCTTCCTGACTTCAGACTATACTACAAAGCTACAGTAATCAAGACAGTATGGTACTGGCACAAAAACAGAAATATAGATCAATGGAACAGGATAGAAAGCCCAGAGATAAACCCACGCACATATGGTCACCTTATCTTTGACAAAGAAGGCAGGAATGTACAGTGGAGAAAGGACAGCCTATTCAATAAATGGTGCTGGGAAAACTGGACAGCTACATGTAAAAGTATGAGATTAGATCACTTCCTAACACCATACACAAAAATAAACTCAAAATGGATTAAAGACCTAAATGTAAGGCCAGAAACTATCAAACTCTTAGAGGAAAACATAGGCAGGACACTCTATGACATAAATCACAGCAAGGTCCTTTCTGACTCACCTCCTAGAGAAATGGAAATAAAAACAAAAGTAAACAAATGGGACCTAATGAAACTTAAAAGCTTTTGCGCAGCAAAGGAAACCATTAAGAAGACCAAAAGACAACCCTCAGAATGGGAGAAAATATTTGCAAATGAAGCAACTGACAAAGGATTAATCTCCAAAATTTATAAGCAGCTCATGCAGCTTAATAACAAAAAAACAAACAACCCAATCCATAAATGGGCAGAAGACCTTCATAGATATTTCTCCAACGAAGATATACATAGTGCCAACAAACACATGAAAGAATGCTCAACATCACTAATAATTAGAGAAATGCAAATCAAAACTACAATGAGATATCATCTCACACCAGTCAGAATGGCCATCATCAAAAAATCTAGAAACAATAAATGCTGGAGAGGGTGTGGAGAAAAGGGAACCCTCTTACACTGTTGGTGGGAATGTAAATTGATACAGCCACTGTGGAGAACAGTATGGAGGTTCCTCAAAAAACTACAAATAGAACTACCATATGACCCAGCAATCTCACTACTGGGCATATACCCTGAGAAAACCATAATTCAAAAAGAGTCATGTACCAAAATGTTCATTGCAGCTCTATTTACAGTAGTCCAGAGATGGAAACAACCTAAGTGTCCATCATCGGATGAATGGATAAAGAAAATGTGGCACATATATACAATGGAATATTACTCAGCCATAAAAAGAAATGAAATTGAGCTATTTGTAATGAGGTGGATAGACCTAGAGTCTGTCATACAGAGTGAAGTAAGTCAGAAAGAGAGAGACAAATACCGTATGCTAACACATATATATGGAATTTAAGGGAAAAAAATGTCATGAAAAACCTAGGGGTGAAACAGGAATAAAGACACAGACTTACTAGAGAATGGACTTGAGGATATGGGGAGGGGGAAGGGTAAACAGTGACAAAGCGAGAGAGAGGCACGGACATATATACACTACCAAACGTAAGGTAGATAGCTAGTGGGAAGCAGCCGCATAGCACAGGGAGATCAGCTCGGTGCTTTGTGACCGCCTGGAGGGGTGGGATAGGGAGGGTGGGAGGGAGGGAGACGCAAGCGGGAAGAGATATGGGAACATGTGTATATGTACAACTGATTCATTTTGTTGTGAAGCTGAAACTAACATACCATTGTAAAGCAATTATACTCCAATAAAGATGTTAAAATGAAAAAATAAATAAAAAAATAAAAATAATCTTGTAAGTATATTAAACATTAGATGAAATGATAATTGAACCTATTTTTATTTTGAATACTGACATATTGGGTTAGAAAAGGACTCCACTATAATTCCTAAGTGTCTCTTAATCATGCCACTTTATGAAGTTGACTAGAATGTGTTATATCTAGTTGAATACTCTGTTTTTTTTCCTTGTTCAGAACTACTGCCACCATTATCATCACAACAAAAAGTCTAAGTCATCCTTTGATAAGGAAGAGAAGGTTTGAGAAAGAAAATGTTATATTGAATTTTTAATTAAAATTTTAATTTAAAAAAAGTCTTTTTAAAACTTTATGAGCCATAGGAAGTGAGAAATATATCAAATTAATGTGTATTAAAATCACCTATTCAGGGCTTCCCTGGTGGCGCAGTGGTTGAGAGTCCTCCTGCCAATGTAAGGGACACGGGTTCGTGCCCCGGTCCGGGAAGATCTCACATGCCACGGAGTGGCTAGGCCCGTGAGCCATGACCACTGAGCCTGCGTGTCCAGGAGCCTGTGCTCTGCAACGGGAGAGGCCACAACAGTGAGAGGCCCGCGTACTGCAAAAAAAAAAAAAAAAATCACCTATTCAAAGCATACCTCAAATAATATTCCCTAGAATTGTGTTAAAGTGTTAAACTAACTCACACTTGCATGCGCTGGTTGAGGTAATTTAATTATTGTCATATTGAAATGACACACGCTACATTGGGTACATAATGATTTATTGAGAAACAATGCTAGTTATACAGTTACTCCTATTACCTCTTCTGCAGAATGCATTGCTATCAAGGTCTCAAGTCATTTCACCAAGTCATCGAGTTTAAACTTCCTTTTCTTTATCTTATTTGAAAAGAAGTAGAAAAAGTCATCTAACACAGTATTCCAATCTACCCTATTCAATATTGTTGCATTTTCTGACATCTTAATTTTTTTTTCTGAAAATACTTTCACAAAGGGTATTTAAGTTCTAAATAAAATTTATCGTAGAACTTTGAGAACTTTAGAAGGAAATCAAAATGTATATACAAAATGTAATAATTGCAACTGAAAAATTAAACATGAACAATTTCATTTTTGTATATCTAGATATAAACTTTGGTGACACTTAGAGCAAGAAAACACACTGTAATTGTAAGTAAATTTCAGAGCTGAAATTTAGACTTATATTTATGATTCACGCCCTTTCTCTTTTTTTTTGCAATAATTTTATATGTATAGAAAAGGGACAAAAATAATATGGACATTTCCTTTGTAGTCTTCACACATTTTCCCCTAATATTAACATCTTGAATATTCATAGTATGATTATTAAAACAAGAGAAATTAATATTAGCACCATGCTGATAACTAAACTGGATTTTATTTTGATTTCATCTGTTTTTCAACTAATATTCTTTTTCTGCTTTAAAGTCCAATCTAAGATGCAAAATTGCATTTACTTATTTGTTAACACTAATATACAAATGAAAGAGATTTAGAACTGTAACCTATACACCCATATGAAAAAATAATTACTAAATATTACTGATAGAATACAGTATTTGTGTACAGTTCCTTTGTCTTTAGTCTTATATTACTCAGCCAAATACTATTTTCCAAAGTTACATAGGTTAATTCTTTTCATCCCCACCTTCTTCACTGTAAAATTATTAATTTGAAATATAAAGTTTATAACTGTTTGTATTCTAATTTCAGTTCCCTTTTGTATGAACTGAATTTTATACCCTCAAATTTATAGGTTGAAGCTTAACCCCCAATGTGTCTATATTTGGAATAGGGCCTTTATGGAGGTAATTAAGGTTAAATAAGATCATAAGGGTGGGGCCCTAATCCAATAGGAGTAGTGTGCTTATGAAAAGAGGAAGAGATTATCAAAGTGTGCTTGCACAGAAAAAAATGGTCATGTGGAATATAGCAAGAAGGTGGCTATCTGCAAGTGAATGAGAAAAGACTCAGGGAAAACCATGAGTAAAGTAAATTTGGAGGTTATAAAGCCTTCGATAGCAAAACAAATAACAGAAATACTTGGATTTTAAAGTGATATTATGATTGAGTTTATGTTTAACTGGCATTAGAAGTGAAGATTCCAGGACTCCAAAATATTATATCAACCTGACTGTTTTTTGAATGAAAAAACAAGATAAAGAAAACCTAGAAAATTTATGAACTATGACCTCTGCTGCTACAGGCACAAGAACATATGGCCGTGGGCTTCCCTGGTGGTGCAGTGGTTAAGAATCTGCCTGCCAATGCAGGGGACACAGGTCAAGCCCTGGTCCAGGAAGATCTCACATGCTGCGGAGCAACTAAGCCCGTGCACCACAACTACTGAGCCTGCATACCACAACTACTGAAGCCCGTGTGCCTAGAGTCCATGCTTCGTGACAAAAGAAGCCACCACAACTAGAAGCCCGCACACCCAACGAAGAGTGGCCCCCACTTGCCGCAACTAGAGAAAGCCTGCACGCAGAAACGAGGACAAAGATAAGAAGGATAAGGAAACAAAGATAAGAGGGATAAGGAAAAAAGAAAGCAGAACAGAAAAACAAAGGTTCAGAAGCCCAGGAAGATGCTAATCCAGATTGTCTTTCCCTAAAAGACCAACTTCCCCTGCCAGGAGAGGGAGACAGGACAGTCATAGTCCATTTCATCTTCACAGAATCAAGAACTGAGGAGTCCATCCCTCATTCCAAAAATGAAAGAGAAAACTCCAGAGCTCCCAAAACCTGAAGAGAAAATAAAAGAACTTCCAGTGTAAGAGGTCACCTCCACTAGTGATAGCCTAAAATTTCTCAAATCTGAACCTGTATCAAAATCTAGAGAACCTTCTCTGGCAAAAACAAACATGCACACAAAAATGTCCAAAAAAGAAAAGAAGACTCACTCAGTCATGTTCCAAATTGAGGTCCCAAATGCATTCTAGCTCCCCTGATTCTAAACCAATCCAGCGCCACAGATACTGTTGAAGATCACAGCCACAGGGAAGGCTTCCAAGCCCCTCAAAGGAGAACTCCACCAAAGACAGATGTCTCCTCCAACAAGGCATAAATGGAGTAGATTTACAGTGAATCAAAAAGATGCTCATCCATAATCTGGAAGTAGTTCAGCATTTTACTCATCTCCTTCTTCATCACCACAGAAGAAACCTCCTTCTACATCACCACATAAGAAACCTAAGGGTCAACGAAAAAGTAGCAAGTAATCTCCTTCAGCAAGTCCTAGGCGAAGGTACTGGCTATCACCTCCAGCAACTCCCCTGCCAAAAGCTTGTCATTTTTCAACGCTGTAAAGTCCAACTGTACAAGAAAAATTGTGCTTCTATATCTCCAGAGGGAAATTCAGGTAACATGACCAAACTCACAGGCACTGAGAAATGACAATGCCCCTCACCAGCACCCGAACCTACAAAACTAGAGTCATCTAAAAGGGCAAAAGAGAAAGTGGCAAAATAGAGCAGCAGATTTGGTACAGCAGGGATGTCAATATCACCAACAAAATCAGCAGTCTTTATATGACTGGCTCCTTCTCTGCTCAATAACTTTCTACTCAGGAGGTCTCATGAGAATTATAACGAGGTAGGCAGGCTGCGGACACATTCCCTTTCCCGGGGTGCTTCGCCACGAGAGGGCCAGAAAGAGGCTTCCCTCCCTGTAGACGGAGAATTTGTCCCCACAGCCAATCAGAAGGCGACTTCTTTTTCCTCCCCCACCCTCCTCTTCTCAGTCCTCTCCCTTCTCCTGTCCCACATCTGTTCACCTTTCCCAAGAAGATACCCTTCTAGAATACAGAGGAGATTTTATCCTTCACTCCCCAAAGAGAAGAACAGCCCCCACCCCAGTCCCAAAGAAATCATCACCATCTGACCGCAGAAATGCAGGGACTCCCATTCTCCACCTCTGAAAGAAGCTTCCCAGTCAGTCACCAAGAGATTTTTGCCTTCATTATCATCAAAGCATAAGAAAGGGTCTTCCCTGATCCTGTTTACCCAAGAGGCATCATCACCACAACCAAACAAACAGCATTTGTCCTCGCTAACTCTGGAGCTCCTCAGACCACTTTGAGCCCCTCTCACCCTTTCTTCCTCACTCACCCCTCCCCCAACTCCCTTCCTAAGAGAAATAGCAGCAGCAGCAGCAAAACAGGAAAAAGGCAGTCCACAACCCCAAGCTGTAGGGCTAGGACTCTGGAATTCAAAACAATAACGACAAAAAACAAAAGAAGGCAGCCTCAACAAGCCCTCAGTCTCTCATGAGGGTCTCATCCTCCAGATCTGTTTCAGGATCTTCTGATCCATGGCAATCTCCATTCCTGCCCAGTATGTCACCCAGTAGCACGAAAACACAAGAAGAAAAAGACTGGCTGCTGCTGCGGCAGGTACTGTAGACCTTGCAATCATTCCTGCTCCCAAAACAGCATCAGAACTGGAAGAACTGAGCCAGAACCAGAGCCAAAGGAGAAACTGAAGGTAAAGCTAAGGATAACCTTGATGACATAGAAGGCACCTGTGAGAAAATGCACTGAGATCAACGTGGAATGCTGACATATTTCCCAAAGATGGAAATGTTTGGTATGATGTAAGTTTTATGTGGCTTGCGCACAATGGATTTACACTGTGAAAAGTGTTCATAGTATATAATTGTCATTCTTTCATTGACAGCTGACTAATTTAGAGTGAAATACTTTAAGCCAATTTTTTTCTTTAAAAGTATCTTAAATATGGTTGGCATTCTTATGTTTCCTTTCGTTACCCATGGCTATTCCCAGAGAGTTGATTTTATTTTATTTACTTTCTCTCATTTGAGTTGTAATGCCCATTTAAGTTACCATGTTTCTAACCCTTCCATGGTTTGTAAAGCTTGCCCAGAAATTTGACCATTGTTGAACAATGAACAATGCACAACACCTGAACAATATGAACACAACAATGACCAAAATTATAAAAGAATATTTTAATGCAATGGTCTTCATCTTTTATTTATATAAGTAGTCAAAATATAATACCTATACTATACAATCTTTTTCCAGAAAATAGAAGAGGAAGAAATACTTCCCAGCTGAATTTAAGACAGAATTATTCTAACACCAAAATCAGAGAAAGATATTACCAGAAATGAAATTACAAATGAAAAACCCTCATTAACATACCGTATCTATTTGTGATGTTTTCTTTAATGGAAGGTTTTTAACTTAATTCAATTTATTTGATAACAAGACAATTGATGACCAGTTTCTTCTTGAGTGATTAACATTAACGTTAGCATGCATTTTAAAGTTTAGTAAGTAATTACCACAGTGCTTTTCAAAATGGCTATTATAATTCATTCTTTCAGAAGCAGTATATGAGAATTTTGTTTCCCCTGCAATGCTAAAGAAGTAGTAGTAATCACAACGTTTAAAATTTACTGATGTTGTAATGCATTCTCTCATTGTTATTTTGATTTACAGTAAGGCCACTAGTTGTGTCTAGGTAGTACTTTTGTCTACTTAAATTTATTGCTATTTTGAATATACGGTTTTACAACTTGCTTAATCATATATCTTTGTACAATTTTCTATTATGTATATTTATTTTGTCAATGAGACATAGATCTTGGGCTTTAGTAGGAATATATGTATATCTCTACTAAAGGGAAGTGTATATATATATGTTTGTTTAGATCTGAGGAGGTTATGGATGGTGATATGTAAATCTTATTGAATAGAAATCAGCATATGGACCAAATCTGGTCCACTTCTTATTTTTATACATGAAGTTTACTGAAATACAGCCACATTCATTTCTTTATGTATTATCGGTAGCTGATTTTGCACTACAACAACTGAATTAAGCAGAGCTGAGCTCACAACAGAGACTGTATGGACTAAAACACCTAAAATAATTACTATCTGGTTCTATACTGACCCCTATCACAGACTATAGGTAATAGGATTTAGAACTAGAAGGAAATAAAACCTACATTTCATTTTCTATTTGACAAAGAGACAGAATTAAAGCATTGAATAATTGGTCTAATTAAATGTACCTAGTTACTCTAACCCAAAATGAGAACTCTAACTACTTGATTTTCATTTTCATCATTTCTATACCTATATCTACTTTCCAAAATCTGTAAATATGGCCATTTACTATATAAACTTTAAGGAAAATCAACCTTTGGTAAAATAAGTACTCAGCAGATTGCAGATATTTTATCATAACATGATTTGCCCAAATCACAAGTAGTTAATATAAAATATAGATTATTAAATTCTTAAAGAATATATGATGAATATGAATGCCTTATATAGCAACTATTAAGATTAGAATCAATATCTAAAAACAACACTAATTTTTGAGGAAGGTAAAGGTTTTTCCACTATAGTGCTTGACAGTGCTTAAAATTATTTTTTAAATGTAACTCATTTAGCATAGACAAAGAATTAGAGATAGTAATATAATATTAATAACATAGATATAGTAATAAAGATTAGCATAGCTAAAGAATGTTAGGAAATTCCATCACCCCTTTGTCCTTATCATTCTTCAAGGACTCTACTAATAATTCTTTTGTTTTCCATGGTGAACTTTGTATGATAAGTAGTTTTTAGTTACTTTCCTTTACTTAAGATAATTGAATATATATGTATTAGTTTAAGGCTTTCATAACAAATACCACAGACTGGGTGACTCAAGCAACAGAAATTAATTTTCTTACAGTTATGGAAGCCAGAGTTCCAAAATCAAGGTGTCATCAGGCTTGTTTCATTCTGAGGCCTCTCTCCTTGACTTGTAAATGGCCATCTTCTCCCTTTATCTTCACGTGGTCTTTCCTTTATGGGTACGCATGTCTGTGTTCAAAGGCACTCTTCTTGTAAGGACACCAGTCATATTGGATTAGGGCCCACTCATATTATCAGAGGACCCGCTCATTTTACCTTAGTTATATCTTTAAAGACCCTATGTCTAAATACAGTCACATTCTGAGGTACTGGGGGTTAGGACTTCAACATATGAATCTAGGGCAGGTGGACACAATTCTGCCCATAATAATATATTACTCTTATTATCCCACATTATTCATAGACATATTGGTACTATTTAAACATAGACACACAACTATATTTAAAATAGATAACCAACAAGGACCTACTATATAGCACAAGGAACTCTGCTAAATATTCTGTAATAACCTAAATGGGAAAAGAATTTGAAAAAGAATAGGTACATGTATATGTATAATTGGACCACTTTGCTGTAACCTGAAACTAACATAACACTGTTAATCAACTATGCTCTGATATAAAAAAGAAAAAAAAAAGAACTGTGAGATAAATTGGGAAGTCTATGTTATGAAATATATTTTAAAAATCAAAGAATAATGCAGTGTTCACCAATAAAGTCTATATCAAAGCAATAATATTTTAGTTTCTTAGAAATTAGTTTTTCTCCTGGCCTGTGAAGAAGGTATCTGTGCCTTTGGCACTGCAAAGCTGTCCCAAGGAAGAAGTGATATTACACTGTGGACTTAGTGGTACATTCTCAACAGGAACAATTCAGATGCTGGTTTTCTGCAAGTTGTTGGTGTAAGATACTAGATTCAAACATAAAGGTCATTTAGAAACATTAAATATTTACATGATATGGAATGAATTCACGCAAAAAAAAAAAAACTGAAGGGGAATTTCACAGATCTAAGCTTTAAGATACAGAGAAAAATATTGTCACTGTAAAAAAAATTGAAAAGAAGCTAGGATGAGCAAGCCAAGATCTACAATTGTATTTAAGGTGTGCATTCTAAGTCCTACTTATAGTAATGTGACCTATTGGGCAGAAAATTATTGAATTTTTTGGTGTTTTAAGTGATCCTTAAAATGATCACTGGATTTGGGCCTGCCCGTTCCAATGATCAGTTTCTTCCATACGATTTGTGC
The DNA here is from genome assembly GCF_039906515.1 of Pseudorca crassidens. NCBI lineage: Eukaryota > Metazoa > Chordata > Mammalia > Artiodactyla > Delphinidae > Pseudorca > Pseudorca crassidens. The sequence continues at coordinate 112,667,102 of NC_090300.1, read as the reverse complement.
TTTCTTCATTCTAAATTTTGTCTTATTATTTTTTATGGATTTAAAGCTACCATGATCACAATTTGTCACTAAAATCCACAAAGAAAATTTAAAAAATAAAAGCATAATAATATTTATTTATATGCAAAAGGAAACCATTTCATAGGCCTAAGGTTATCTATAAGTATAATTTCAGATCTACTATGATTTACAATGTTTATGTTCTAGTTCTAACAATCTTATCAGTATCTTGTCAGATTGACTTTTCTGACTTTGTTATGTTTTACCCTCATAAAGAGTTCTTTCCACATAGGCAACATAGATTATCTGGTAGTAGTAATAATAATTAGCTAAATTTTTTGACAGTAACTATTGTTTTTATTTAAACATAAAAGTTTTCCAGAATATTTTCAAATGACACATTTGAAAGTCATGATTATAATCATTCAAAATTAAAATTAGAGTCACCATACAAAGCCATTAACACCTCTGTTAAATGCCCCTTGTGACACATTTAACATTTTGAGGACTCTTGTAGAGTTTCCTCTGAAGATCTCTAATTACATGAATAACTTTTTATTTTATAAAATGGGAAACAAAGGGGATGAAATGACTTATTTATATGCACACAGTAGGAGAACAGTCTATTCATGGGTCACTTGACTTCTTTTAAATTTTTATTGCATGACATCAAACAACCTATTAAATAACTGTCCTAAGACACGTCTTCAAATTATTATTTTGAAATGGTGTTGGCATTATTCAATGACATGAATGTATTCTATTATGTACAAAATGAACACCCATGTTTATTTAAAGTCGAAGTTTACTTATATATAATTTCTGAGGTTCAGCCAAATTTTATATTAAACTTGGTGAAAATAACTTATCCACTTTCAAAATTTTATTTAAATAGAATGACCCAAAAACTATGCAAGGGACAAAAGAATTGATGTTTTACAATGATGCAGTATATAATACAACATTGATGTGTATTTATTTTTTGACTGATTGCTATTATAAGCCTTTGTTTCATATGAAATGAATTAAAAATGAAATGTTCATGAAAGACTCTCCTTAATGATAACCCCCTATATAGTTTCATAGCTTGTGGCTACTGTATTAGGTTTATTTAAAAAAAAAAAAAAAAAAAAACGCTTAAATCCCTGCAGCTCTCTGTAGCATTCAGAATCTTTGTTTTCATATGAAAAGGCATATCTGAATACAGACAATAATCTTTTCAAGGTTTATGGTTGCTGTGAGCATTTACTCCTACTGAGGACCAACTGCCTTGAGCTGCAAGGAAATCACAACCTTCAATCCTCCTGCTATAAAGAAAATCCAAAATGGCAGAATAGATTTTTTGTAGTCCTAAGATAACTTGTGAAGGCCTTAAGTACTTGAAAATTCATCCTTTACAGGACAACATATGAAAATGTCAGAAAGAGAAATACAACCAATGAAACAAAGAAAACCAACTACAAAACACAATTCAAAATGGAAAGTAATAGAGAGCAGTACTCATGCAAATGAGAGGGAAGAACAATAATCTTATTTTCAAATTAAATAAATATCTTCATTATGATCTGGCTTTTATAATATCAGATTTAAGCACATTCTAATAAAAAAAAAGTTTTTATATAATAAGGTTTTTCTGATCTGGCTTTCAAAGAGAGTTTAGCACTTTCTACTGCACAATATATCCTTTAAGAATTGTTCTTTTATGACAACAGTATAGGGTTTTTTAAAAATTCTGTATGTATACCACACAATAATCTATCTTATATGTAAAAATCAATGCATAGAGAATGTCTAGATAATTATCACTAAAATAGTAATGACAATAATGTAACAAACTTTTATATTTCTATTTTTGCAAATTGATGTTTGTTTTATCATATTGATGTTTCTATAAAACAAATAAGAAAATATCTATTATAAGTCCTGAATGTAGATCTGCAACTCTGGTATATTTCTGAACTTCAGACTCATAAACTCTTGTTTATATGAATATTTATATTGATAAATATAATGGGCATTTCAAACTTAACATTACAAAACAAAACTCTTGACTTCTACCATCAAACTTGTTTCTCCCACAATATCCCCCATCCCAGGAGTGGCAGCTTCAATCCTCTAGTCTCTCTGGACAAATATCTTCCAGTCATCATTGACTCCTCTTTTTAGCAAACACCTCAAATCTAAACCTTAACAAAATTTTGTCAACTTTAACTTTGAAATATATCCAATATCATTACTTTTTCCCAACTATACTGCTGGCATCTTAGTCTATGCCACCATTACCTCTTGTGTAAATGGCCTAACTGGTTTCCATGTTCCTACTCTTGTTCTTTCATGGTCCATAGCCAGCAATGCAAGCAGAGATAACCTTTTAAAATATAGGTCAGTTTTTGGCATCCTCTTTTCAAAATCATTTGAAATGGATTATAAAGTTTATCAGCATAAAATTCCAAATCCTTATCATCATATACTGCAGAGGCTACCCAATATCCATGTTTGCCCATTCTACTCTTTCTTTACTAATAGTATTCTGATTTTACTTGAAGTGATCTGTGATTATCTCCATAACTTCATTTCCTATCATGCCTTACAGAGAGAGGTAAGATAAAGGCTTAAAAGCTGTAAGCAGAAAATTTTATGGTAGTTTAAAGAATGTTCCTACAATGATAGCAGGTTCAGCTGGCACTCCTATTTTGTCTTTGGTCTTTCCTCATTTCAGCATTCTGGAATGTGAATGTGTCATTTAAAATTGGCAGCTATCTTATAAGGATAGAGATCATTTTCTATAGATGGTGTAGAAGATGGCTAGAATGCCTCTGAATATCTAATGAAGAACTGAATCCATCATAACAGCCCTGGACCCCTTGTTATGTAATAAACTTTTCAAAACTATATTTAAAAATGAATTACATTGCCATTTGGGTTTTCTATTACACGTGGCTGAACTCCCTCACGGATACACATAGACTTCAAAGCCCTAGATTTATCTTAGGGCTGACTATATTAGTTTGCTAGGGTTATGGTAATAAAGTACCAAGTACTGGGTGGCTTAAAACAACAGAAACTTAATGCCTCACTGTTCTAGAGTCTAGAAGACTAAAATCAAGTTTCCACAGTGTCATGTTTCCTCTGAGACACTAGATAGAATCCTTCTTTGCCACTTAGCAGCTTCTGGTGGTACCCAGCAATCTTTAATATTCCTTGGCTTTCAGCTACATCAGTACAATCTCTGTTTCCATCATCACATAACCATCTTCATATCATCTTCCCTCTGTGAATGTCTGTGTCTATGTCCAAATTTCCCCTTTTTATAAGGACACCAATCATACTGGATTAGAACTCACCCTATTGAACTCACCTTAACTTGATCATCTGCTAAGACCTTATTTCCAAATAGGTTCACTTCACAAATTCTGGGTGTGAGGGCTTCAATATACCTCTTGGGGGTCACAACTCAATACATAACACTGTCCCTGGTAATGTTTTAACCTGATCTTCACACTAAATCAACATGATGGCATTCTTTGTTGAGTATCCTACATGTGTCTTTGCCTTAGAGCCTGTAGATGGTTGAATGGCAGCCCCTCAAAAGATAATGATGACCCTCTAATTCTTTGAATTTGTGTTGTAACCTTATTTGGAAAAAAGGATCTTTGCAGATGTAATGAAATTAAGGGTCTCAAGGTGAGATAATCCTCGATTATATGGGTGGGCCCTAATGCCAAAAAATTGTCCTTATTAGAGACACAGAGGAGGAAACAGACAGAGACAGCAATGTGAGGACAGACAGAAGAGACTGGAGTTATGCAGTCATAAGCCAAGGAATGCCTGGTGCCACCATTAACTGGAAGGGGCAAAGGATTCTCTACTAGTGCCTCAGGAGGAACTATGGCCCTGATGACAACTTGATCTCTGACTTCTGTTCTCTAAAACTATGAGATAACAAATTCCTGTTGCTTTAAGTCATCCAGTGTGTAGGAATGTGTTACAGCAGCCTCCAGAAACTAACACAGATCCTTTGCACTAGCTCTTCCCTTTTCTGAGAACAAATTTATCTTATGTATTTTCTACATGTTTTGCTGCCTAAGTAATTCAGGTCTCAGAGGTGTTTTTTTGTTTGTTTCACTGCAGTTTTCATCACCTGACACATCACATATCTCTTTGTTATCTTGTGTCTGCATCTCTCACTAAAATAAAAGATTCATAAGAGCTGAGACTACATTATCATCAGCTCTTGGAAGATGTCTATATCAGAGTAGGCACACAATAAATATTTGATTTGTCTAATATAACTAATTAGGAGTTAATAAGTATTGATTGAACTAATGAATAAAACTGAAAACAATAAACTGACCTCTACATTTTGTGCTTTTAATTACTTTTATTTTAATCACTAGAAAAGACAAGTCATGGGTTTCATAATTACATTTCAATGTATCCTTTATGATGTTAGGGAATAGTATCATCAATAATATGGAATGGATAGGGAGATGAGAACATTTTACAATTAACTTACAATTTATTTATATCTTTCCACTTTCCAAACAACAGTTTCTTCAATTCATCATTTAGAAGAAAAATATATTGAATTTAGGCAAATACATTCTTTTTAAAATATAGACCATATAGATATTTATATACAACATAAGCTAATTTTGTGAAAAAAATCAGCTATTTATGTTTCTTAAATAGCTATACAAAAATAAATTTACTCACATCAATGTCATGTGGCTCACATTATACATGTAACACTTCATTTGCAGGCCTCACTGATTTGTCAGCTTGGTCTTAACACTAGCAATGGCCTTGAGACATGACAAAGTATAGATATGAAGAGGAAGAGTACAGAAAAAAGAGAATTATCAGCCAAGAAGCTTTAGAATCCTGAAAATGGGGTATCAGTAGAAAAGTGTTTTGAGAAAATAATATGAGCAAACATTATTGAGTAGGCATATGCATCTTTGGCAAGTATATAATACAATAAAGAGGATAAGATGCCTATGCTAAGGTGATGGACTCTAAAAATATGAAATACCCTGAAATGACTTTGGCAAATATCTTTATACATAGCTAAATTAATCAGTAATAACATTGTCTTTGTCTTCTATTCTATGTATCAGAACTTATTTAAGAAGCCTTAGATTTAAATCAGGGAAGTTGATATTGTATTAGCTTATCAAAATTTTGTGGAACTTAAGAAAGAATTTAAGTGGTAAGGAGAAAGCCTATAATATTTACCTCTATTTCTAGTAATATGTAAACTGTATTATTAGGAATGGGCTATTTAACTAAAAAACTCATATATAAACAATGAAAATTATATTTTGACAATATAGCCATTTTCCAGGAGGTTTTCAAAGACTCTTTAAAAACAAAAGTTTTGTTTTTTGAAATGTCTGTGCATGAGTCCCGAAAATATTTTCTTTTTAAGAAATCATTTTTGAAAATATGTTTTGTAAAGTTGTATGTATGTGTGTGTGTGCCCTCTGAGTGTCTGCATGCTATGGGAGTTTATGGAAACAGTGACTATTGTTTCATTTGGTAAAAATATTTTAAGAATGATTTTAACGTCAAAAATTCACTCATGATCTTAAAATATGTCTTACCATATCTTTGCCAGTCCAAGAAAAATTTTTAGGATAAATATTTGTCTTCCTAAAACACAAGGCTCTATGAACTATGAGAAAATCAATGTTAATATAATAATTTGTCATGTAAGAAGAAAAATTGCTATTTAAAGTAAAACATTTATAATTTTTAAAATTATATTTTCATGTACATTAATCAGAATTTTATATTTTTTTTCCTTAGAGTGAAGAACTCATATATAAAAGTGGTCTTCATAGAAGAGTTTAAATATATCATCAAAGCTCTTTATGTGGAGATAGATCAGTAGATAGATAAAAATACTATGTATACATTTACGGACAAAAGCCCACATAAATGTACCCATACATTGAATGCCTTTTTTCTCATTCTCATTCTTTTAAAAATAGAAACCAGAATAATTTAGAGTGAATTAGTACATACCATCAGGGACAACATTAAAGGCACAAGTGTTTTTATGTCTGCTGTATGGGAGCCAGAGCTATTCAGTTTTGCTTCCAGCTTCTTCCATAAAAACAACCCAAGAGACTGCTTTCTTATACCACTTGGGGGTACCTCTGATGGTACATATTAATTTATATTGTCAGGAAATTTTGGAAGTCAGCCATTTGCCAGCTTTCCAAGTACAAATTGTACAATTACAGATGTTACAGCAGTAGGTAGGTATAGACAAGTAGAGACCATGAAAAATAAAAGTGAATTACTATTCATAGTTAGTATGTAAAAAATTAAGGGTTGATAAAATTTGCAAATTAGGAGCCTAATTTTAAGGATTATTTGATCAAATTAGCCTGTGTATTAATAAAATAAGTTTTATTCTAGTACAGACATACAGGTTTAAAATTTGGATCTAAAAATAACTGGCAATAAAAAAATATGTCTAGTCAATAAATGGGACTGTGTCTGAAGAAACTTTGCTTGTTCAATAATTCTCAATCAATCTGTACCAACGTATATAAAACAATTAATATATTTTCAGTGTCATTGGCAAGAATCCCATAAGCTATCTTTATCATTCAATAGTTTACAGTTAAAATAGTTTACAGTTAAAATAGTTTACAGTTAAAAACTAGTTTTTTTAAAATAGTTTACAGTTAAAAACTCATATATAAACAATGAAAATTATATTTTGACAATATAGCCATTGTCAAAATTATATTTGGACAATATAGCCATTTTCCAGGAGGTTAAGGGGAAAAAGAAAGGAAAAAAATTATCTCTATGACCAGAATTGCTCACACAAAGATATCATTTTAATAAAGTTTTTAAAAGCATCTTATTCAATCTTAATATCCCAAATTTGAAAGATTATTAATCTATTTTAACTATTCATACTTTCTCATAACCCAGTTTAAGCCAGTTCCCATAAGAAATGTTAACTTTCATTATTATTGAAAATTGCATATCTTTAAATTAACCCATTGATTTGCTAATTATACTCTCTACCTGGAAAATTCTTCTGTTACTGCACTAGAGGACAGAGAAAAATATGAGTGTATTATGATTTCAGACTCTTATGCATTGAAATGATGGTTATATTTGTGATTTAAATATTATTTTAATGTCATTGAATATGAGTGATAAAATAATAAATGTTATTTGTTTTTAAACAAATACACAGGAAAGAACAATAGACTTCAAAGTAATCACCCTGGGAAGCTTTAAATCCACTGATATCCTTGTCAGTTACAGACGCTATATTTCATTGTATGGATTTTGTTTATTTTTTAAATTGGTTTAAAGGTCTGACTGTATCAGCAATTCTTCCTTTGAGAGTGAATCTGATTTTTAAGAATGAAAATGAAACAGTTAAATAAGTTTATGATGAAAATAAATAATGCAAAGTAACGACGTGTGCACTCTTGGAGATAACAGTATTAAGAATACAGTAGAAGTGGAGCTTAATCCTATGACTATAAATTAAAATGATATGGCTTTAAACAATTTAAATAAACTCTCAGGTTTAGGTTCTTCTTCTGCAAAATAGAACAATTTATTTCAATTTTGTTTTTTGTTCTTAAAGCTGAATTTAAAAATATGAAATGACCTATTGCATGTAAACTAGATTGTATTCATCTTTATACTGTCAAAATGCAAAAAAAATATGCTATAGCCTATGAAAAAAGTGAAAGTTCCTTGTAATCTTTTCCTTCTGTGAAAACCAGTGTTAACAACTGTATATATATATATATACATATATATATTATGCTAGAGAAACACAAAGAAGAGAGAGAAATTTTTAACAAAAGAAGTAAATATTTTTTATCTTTTTGACAAGATGTAGTAACAGGAACCAGATTTACCATTCTGACTTAAACAAATAGAAATCTAGATGACATCTGAAAAACAGTTTTCAGATATTAGACAGTAAGCAGCACAAAACTGTGAGTCCCAGATAAATGGGCCAAAAAAAAAGAGGTAAGTCTTGTCAGTGTAACACCTTACTTACTGCCTGAAGGCAGTGTTAAGGCCTCAGTGAGAAGACAGAAAACTCAAACAGAACTTTTCTCACAATAATATTTAATTGAAAAATAAAGCAGAAAAACAGTAAGGATATAAAAGCCTAGAAAATTTTGTCCTAATTAGCATTTATAGAACACTGCAAGCAACAACAGTATAATACACATTTTTCCCCAAGTGTAAATAGAATATATACTAGGTCATGATGGACCTTATGAGCCAGGTTGAGGAAATTGGGATTATCCTTAAGCAAAGGGATGAGAGTGAAATCCCCCTATTTTTACTTAAATACAGGTCATGGAAGATCATATGCACAAAATAAATTTCTTGAAAGTCTATGATTTATATGTGTCAAATGACGCATCAAGGTCATCACATGATCTGATAATCCCACATGTGTAACTCTTTGAAAAGCTACAAAACCCAATGAATCACAGTTATGTTAGTTGTACATCATAGTATTAAAAAAGAATTCTGAAACAAGTTGAAACACCTTCTGTCTCATGATTTATAATAATGATACATCAAATCCTAAGAAGAAAAGACAAAGATATTAGGAGTGGTTATTTTAGGCTAAAAATTACCAACTAGTCTCAAATTGTGTTATGGGAGTGCTGTAAAATACAGAATAAAAAGGCTTTTCCTTTTACCTCTGGGTTTTAAGAACTATTGTATATCTCTATTTCCAACTCTTTCCCCAGATGCCTAACTACAACCTTCTAAAGTTTTGATGGGGGTTCCTTAAATATTTCTCTCTGATATTCCATGTTGATAATTTTTGACTAATAGATTGTATCCATTTTTTTGAGATACAGGTTTATTATTTGAAAAGAATTGGCCTGATTATAAGCGTCTGTATTTTTTAACATGGGCTCAGGAATGCTAAGTAGGGTATATAAAATGTTAGGAGTTTACATTAGTAATATTTTAATATTATTTCATATTTATTTTATTTTATTCACAAATATTATAATACAGTTTTGTTTGTCTGTTTGTTTTTTTGGTTTGGGGGAAGTTTTGTCCTGATATTGAGCCATTGCATAGTTAACCATTCCTGAAGTCATAATTGTAGTCATTGTTAAACCCAGCATAATACCTCATGATATCTTCCTAACTTAAAATTTTCTGGCTTATTGCATTTCCTTTCATTTTTAAGAACAACAGCATTTTGCTCATTCCAATGCTTCTATTTAACAAGTGTGAAAAACTTTTGTACTCTAGTCTTCTAAGGAACTTTGAACCCAAACTGCTTCAATAATAGCCAGCTGACTGGGATCTGTCTGGAGGACCTAATTGGTATGAGCAAAGCACAGTAGAAGGCAACAGCTTAATTTGTATGCAAGAGGCAGTATAAGAAGTGTGACACTCACAGTGAAAGCAGAAAACAGCAAGCCAACATTTCAGGACTAGTCATTCAAATGGACTCAAGGTCACTTCCTTTTGTCTGTGTTTCTTACGAAGAGTTACTTAGAGGTGAGACAAGGAAAAAATGAATTTTTCATGAAATATAGTGCCTGAAGGAAAAGGAAGAAAAATGTCTATTCCACTGTGTAGACCTAGAGCAAAGCAAAGGCCACTAGACTAGAGAATGTCCTAGGCAAAGCTTGACTCTTTCTTCTACCACACAGTTTGGTGAATGGAGCATGGCAGTGACTAATAATGTATCAATTTCCCTTAGGTATAAACCTGCCTGATAGAGGAATATGAGAAAAACATCTTCTATCTATTCCCAGGGAATGATTCCGAATTCTATGTATCAAGAGCAACATCTAGAACTCTGTTTATATTTTATAGCAAATGGCATTGATTTTTAATACTCAGGGAAATATCTACCCATATTTATGTTTAATGTTTGGAAATTTTGTAATATTCTCATTACTTCTATAATATAGACAATTCAATTTGAACTCAAAATTATAAGGGGCATTTAAAAAATATATATCAGTAAATATATTCTTCCTTATTGCTAATAGTTCTCTAAGCAATTTCTGTAGGTCCCAGTGTGAATCATATGATCTTACATAGGGAAGAATAAAAGATAAATGGATTAAAAAAAAAGAAAGAAAGAAAAGAGAAACACAGTGAGAAAGAAAGAAAAAAGGAAGGAAAGGGGGGAGAGAAGGAGAAAAAGACTGACTTCACAATATAAGATATATGATTATATATTGATAACAAATTAGAAAATAAGTGTGTATAAGTGTTAAAATGGATAAATAGTATTTTAAAACTCCCAGAAGTCAGACACACTTAAAATGATAGAATATCCAACTAAATCAAAATATATATTTCTATATGTTTTGTAAGTAAACATAAATTTGTTCCAATGAATAGTTTGATAACTTAATCTACATCAGTCCAGCTTATATCTACCCATTTAACATTGTTTATTCTTCTTGAATCCTAGTGAAAATGAACCTGAATTCTGTGAGTTGCTAGATTTTTCTCTAATATTAAATTTTCTTGTTCTTTTCTTTTTTCCTTTTTCTTTCTTTCCTTTCCTTCCTCTTTCTTATTTTCCTTCCATTTTACTTCTTTAGTCCTTCTTTTCACCTGCTTTCTTTCCTGCCTTCCTTATTTTATCTTCCTTCTTTTAATTACATGCAATACATACTGGATAAGATTTCAGGTTTTCTAGCTGGAAGTCTTATTAGGATTCTTATTAAAAGCTTTGTCATTATCACCTATATTAACAAGGTAAAAAGAGGCAAAATGATTAAAAATGCCTAAGTAATGGCAGATAATTAAGTAGATAAATGGAATTAACTGATAAACAGTTTGAAATAAACAGCAAGTAAACAGTTCCTGTTTTTTACTAATTGCTATTGGTGTAAGTGTCTAAAAAAGATGATGAGCTGGTAAATTCTGTTACCTTAGGGAATACAATAGAAGTGAAGATTGGGCAGAGTTCTTTCATCTGAATATAAACCTTGTTTGAAAGAATTACTTTAAGGATATGAAGATAGGTTCTGTTTCAGGTAAATTTGACAATATTACTATGGAAACGTCCTAAGTCAGAAATAGTAGAAAATGTTATGATTTGAAAAAAAAAAAAAGACAAACGTATCATAATTAAAAGAAGAGTATGATATTAGAGTCAGGAATATGAAGGTACAGAATTTCTGCATCTACCACAACACCTGAGACATAAATTCTTATGAAAGTTTTATATAATATATTCAATTTGTTTCATTCTAAAGGATGAAATCTGAAGAAAATTACTTCAGTCTGAAAACGTAATTTATTTTGAATAGAGGTGTTAAATTCCCTGAATTCATGATATTGAAAATGAAAAGCTAATTTTGGCCACCATTTCCACATTTTAAAAATCATCATTATTCAAGTCCCCACTTTCCATTTTGTATAATGTGTATGTCTCACACATTCTAGCTGCTAGCTGATAGATCTATAAGGAGCACAGTTATGAAAAATTTCTGTTTGCCTATCAAGTTATAATTCTTCTAACTGGAAAAAAATCTAAATATGATGCATATAGCACTCCTCTCCACCCACATGCATGCTGAATATCTATCTGTTGAAAATCTGGAGCATCTGAAATAGGTTTAATCGATGACTTGGTAGTTTTCTTTTAACTGTCATCTACCACTAGGCTGTTCTTTAACAGCTATATTCTTGGTAGTTATCAAGTAGATATTAGGACTCTTCTAAAGAAGAGTGTACAATAAGGGTTTTTATAGGTTAGGCATATTTTGTTTGCTTTCCTATAGTCCTTGAAAAACTACTAAGGTTTATCTTATACATAGTACTTTTATCAAGCTAAAATTTTATGATTTTTATTTTTAAAGAAATGATTACATTAGCAAATTTATTGGTGAAAGACAACTTTATTGCTTCCATGAGTCTATTACATATAAGAGTACAAGGAGCCTGCTTCATACTTCTCTCTATGTCAGATCCAATAAGAGCACCTGGCACATAGTAGGGGCAAACATCTATAGAATACAAGAATACAATGGTACTATACCTGTTCATTTTTTTTCCTTTGTACCTTCCATACTGAATAAGAACACAACTGTTTAGAGCACATAATTGTGTGAGTTCATGGAATAGAACCTTACATTCTCTTATGTGTCTGTGTTGCTGGGAGACCTAGGTTACTGCCTACGATTTGTTTTTGTACTGAATAAAACTGCAGAAACCCAATCCAACAGTTTTTGGCAAGGAAGCTCCCTTTCATCATGCACCTCTTTCCCTTGGGACTTGGAGAATCTTCTCTCCTTGGAAGGTTTAGGCATTTGCAACTCTTTACACCTACTGTGTCCCTTGAGATATATTATTTTCCGAAATTTCAATAGAAAAGTTGGATTGACATTTTCTCATATTTTTTCACATTTCATCCAACTCTCAAGAAAATAAGAACCACTTGATTGCAACACCAGTGCTACTGCTACTTCTGATATTAACCCTTTACTATAATTAACACAACTTAATCTAACTTATCTAACTTGTCATCCTATTCTTATCCTTCTATTAGAATATTTCTTTTGGATTCACCTGAGTCTTTCTTTGACATTAATTCTCAGTATAATACATGGCTTAATGACTCTGGATATGTCAGCATAAAAATTATCTCCTGTATCTTTACTCAACCTTTCAAAGCCTTACAGTTTTACCATGAAAGTAATAATCAGTTTCTCACAATTATCAGTAATAGTACTTTTGATTAAGAAATTATTTTACACATGTGCTCCTAACGTATTGCAACACTAACTTATTTAGATTCTCTTTTTTTCTACTTCTCATGATACAGCAGCAGGGAAAGAGAAAAGTTGCTATTATGTAGCATTTCCCTAGTTAATATTTAAAAAAATTGTTGAAAGTCTTTTCAAAATCACAGCATTACATAAATTTCTCTGCTGAAGTATATATTCCCCAATCCCTATACCAGGAATTGACAAACATTTTCCACAAAAGTCCAGATAGTAAATATTTTAAGCTTTCAGGCCATACCATTTCTGTCACAATAACGACTCTGCCTCTGAAGTGTGAAAGCTTCCACCGAGAAGAAACATAAACAAATGAGCCTGGCCATTTATTTTGTTTTATTTCTGGACACTTGTATTAGTTTGCTAGAGCTACCATAATGAAATGCCACATACTGGGTGTCTTAAACACCAGAAATTAATTTTCTCACAGTCCTGAAGGCTAGAAGAACAAATTCAAGGTGCTGGCAGTTTGGTTTCTTCTGAGGTCTCTCTCCTTGGCCTGCAGACAACCACCTTATCCCTGTAAGACACCAGCCAGATTGGATTAGGGCTCACCCTAAGGGCTTCATTTTAACCTAATTGCTTCTTTAAAGGCCCTATATCCAAATACAATCACATTCTAAGGTACTGAGGGTTAAAGATCCAATGTGTGAATTTAGGGGGACATAATTCAGCTCATAACAACATTGAAACTTGAATTTCACATAATTTTTAAGAGTCCTGAAAGATTATTCTTTTTTAAAATGTTTTACAAACATTTAAAATTGTAAAAACCTTTGTTAGCTCTCAGGCCCTACAAAAACAGGCAGCAGGACAAATTTCAGGCATAAGCCTTAGTTTGCCAACCCCTGTTCTAAGGAATCATTTCTTACCTTAAATGTTTTATTTATATCTGAATAGTTGGAAGTCAAATTATATATAATTTACAGGGCATTGGTGCTTTTCTGATGAGAAGATACTGACTTCATTACAATTTAATTTTATAGCTATAAAAGCAAAAATAACCTAATCTATACTATTGGTATACACTTATTAGGCTCTATTGACTCTGATTTTATCAGACAATTCTTGCAGGTATAACTTAGTTTGTCTTTATATTTTAACTTATTATGAAAAAGCATGCATGTAATAATAATGCCTTGCATTTGTGTATTAGTCAAAGTTTATTGTTTAGTTTCACATGCTTTAAGTCATCTGATTTTCACATTTTTGCTCTTGAGTGTAGTGATAGTGTCTTGCTCAATTATCTTGTCAGTGTTAAATAAAAAAGCATACTTTCTGCTCCATCATTGATGAGCAAATGCAATATAAATAGATGAAATAAGGTAGACCTCATTCTTAGATTATGGATAAACTAAGGATCAGAGAGTTTAAATGATTATTAAACAATGAGTGAAGTTCAAAGCTTTAGCAGGGACAAGATTTCTGGTATCTTACACTACTTAATTTGATGTAGATATATACCAATTAAATGCATTTATTTTATATTTACCAATATGTTTATATAATATTCCAGAATTAAAAGCTGGATCTCCTATGAATATTTATCACTATTTTTTCTATACAGAATGATATACTATTCAGGACATTAAACATAAGATTAACATACATTTTTAAAATTGTACTTTTAAACCATACTATGTTACAAACACCAAAAGTAATTAAGATATGGTCTCAGTTTTTTAAACAGGAGAAAGTCATGAAGATACGCAGTTATCACATCATAAGATATGGTAATACAAGTATGAATATAGATCTATACAAAGTTATATTGTACATCAAATATGTATACACTTTGGTTCAGATCTGTAGAAAGTTGACTAAGGAGGTAACATTTGAGGAAAAACCTTGAAATAAAAAGACTCTTCCCGTTTATCATGACAGACTGGGCATAGACTTTCAGATCTCTTTCCAACCCAACTCACACTAAAATTACACGAGAAATATAAAAAAATAAAAATGTAATTAAAGCAGTACTGAAAATTCAAGAGGAGTCTCATGATTACTCCAAGAGAGTAAATAATTTCTGGAAGATTCTATGCAAACACCTGGGAAGCCACAACTCCATGCCAAACAAAACCTCCAAAATGTAACTTTACTAGCAGAATACTATAATTCCAATGAAATAAAAATTAACAGATTCTGGAGAATGGAGTGGATCACTACAATTATCTGAGGAATTGACTACAAATTAAGTGAAAAGATAAGGTAGAACTCCTCTGGTTTACTTTATTTATTTACTTTTTTAGGGTAAAAACAGAAAAAATATAGGACTTATAGTGTCTCATATTATTAGAAGAAAGAGAGAAAAGAAACCATGATAAGTATAGTTAAAAAATGAAAAGGAGAAAAACAATAAAAAAAAAATAAAAATGATTGGGAAAATATTTAATTAAAAACACAAAGTAGGGCTTCCCTGGTGGCGCAGTGGTTGAGAGTCCGCCTGCCGATGCAGGGGACACGGGTTCGTGCCCCGGTCCGGGAAGATCCCACATGCCGCAGAGCGGCTGGGCCCGTGAGCCATGGCCGCTGAGCCTGCGCGTCCGGAGCCTGTGCTCCACAACGGGAGAGGCCACAACAGTGAGAGGCCCGTGTACCGCAAAAAAAAAAAAAAAACAAAAAAAAAAACACAAAGTAATCACAATTACAATGAACAGGAATAATTTAAATTCCTCAATTAAAAGGTAGAGGTTGAGATTGTATTGGAATAATAAATCTGCTATGTGTCTAACAAGGAAAACATAAAATCTGATAAAAAAGGTAAAGAAAACATGAAAATAAGTGATATTAAAACATGATAAAAGTATACAAGTACATTTTATTTTATTTTTTAAACATATTTATTGTAGTAAAATTGCTTTATAACAGTGTGTTAGTTTCTGCTGTATAATAAAGTGAAACAGCTAAACATATACATATATCCCCATATCTCCTTCCTCTTGCATCTCCCTCCCACCCTCCCCATCCCACTCCTCTAGGTAGTCAGAAAGCACTGAGCTGATCTCCCTGTGCTATGTGGCTTCTTCCCACTAGCTAGCTATTTTACATTTGGTAGTGTATATATGCCCATGACACTCTCTCACTTCATTCCAGTTTACCCTTCCCCCTCCCCATATACTCAAGTTCATTCTCTATGTCTGCATCTTTATTCTTGCCCTGTGCCTAGGTTCTTCAGAATACTTTTTTTTTTTTTAGATTCCATATATATGGGTTAGCATACAGTATTTTTTTTCTCTTTCTGACTTACTTCACTCTGTATGACAGACTCTAGGTCCAACCACCTCACTACAAATAACTCAATTATGTTTCTTTATATGGCTGAGTAATATTCCATTGTATATATGTGCCACATCTTTATCCATTCACCTATTGATGGGCACTTAGGTTGCTTCCATGTACTGGCTATTGTGAAGAGTGCTGAAATGAACATTGTAGTACATGATTCTTTTTGAATTATGGTTTTCTCAGGGTATATGCCCAGTAGTGGGATTGCTGAGTCATATGGTAGTTATATTTTTAGTTTTTTTAAGGAACCTCCATACTGTTCTCCATAGTGGCTGTATCCATTTACATTCCTACCAGCAGTATAAGAGGGTTCCCTTTTCTCCATACCCTCTCTGGCATTTACTGTTTGTACACTTTTTGATGTTGGCCATTCTGACTGGTGTAAGGTGATACTTCATTGTAGTTTTGATTTGCATTTCTCTAATGATTAGTGATGTTGAGCATCCTTTCATGTGTTTGTTGGCAAACTGTATATCTTCTTTGCATAAATGTATATTTATGTCTTCTGCCCATTTTTGGAGTGTTTTTTTTTGTTTTTTTTTTTTGATATTGAGCTGTATGAGCTGCCTGTAAATTTTGGAGATTAATCCTTTGTCAGTTGCTTCATTTGCAAATATTTTCTCCCATAATGAGGGTTGTCTTTTCATCTTGTTTATGGTTCCTTTGCTGTGCAAAAGCTTTTAAGTTTCATTAGGTTCCATTTGTTTATTTTTGTTTTTATTTCCATTTCTCTAGGAGGTGGGTCAAAAGGATCTTGCTGTGATTTATGTCATAAAGTTTTCTGCCTATGTTTTCCTTTAAGTGTTTTATAGTAGCTGGCTTTACATTTAGGTCTTTAATCGATTTTGAGTTTATATTTGTGTATGGTGTTAGGGAGTGTTCTAATTTCATTCTTTTACATGTAGATGTCCAGCTTTCCCAGCATCACTTATTGAGGAGACTGTCTTTCCTCCATTGTATATTCTTGCATCCTTTATCAAAAATAAGGTGACCATATGTGCGTGGGTTTATCTCTGGGCTTTCTATCCTGTTCCATTGATCTATATTCCTGTTTTAGTGCCAGTACCATACTGTCTTGATTACTGTAACTTTGTAGTATATTCTGAAGTCAGGGAGCCTGATTCCTCCAGTTCTATTTTTGTTTCTCAAGATTGCTTTGGCTATTTGGGGCCTTTTGTGTTTCCATGCAAATTGTGAATTTTTTTTTCTAGTTCTGTGAAAAATGCCAGTGGTAGTTTGATATGGATTGCATTGAATCAGTAGATTGCTTTGGGTAATATAGTCATTTTCACAATGTTGATTCTTCAAATCCAAGAAAATGGTATATCTCTCTGTTTGTATCATCTTTAATTTCTTTCATCAGTGTCTTAGATTTTTCTGCACACAGGTCTTTTGTATCCTTAGGTAGGTTATTCCTAGATATATTATGCTTTTTGTTGCAATGGTAAATAGGAGTGTTTCCTTAATTTGTCTTTCAGATTTCTCATCACTAGTATATAAGAATGCAAGAGATTTCTGTGCATTAATTTTGTATCCTGCTACTTTACCAAATCCATTACTTAGCTCTAGTAGATTTCTGGTAGCATGTTTAGGATTCTCTATGTATAGTATCATGTCATCTGCAAACAGTGACAGTTTTACTTCTTCTTTTTGGTTTTGCATTCCTTTTATTTCTTTTTCTTCTCTAATTTCTGTGGCTAAAACTTCCAAAACTATGTTGAATAATAGTGGTGAGAGTGGGCAACCTCGTCTTGTTCCTAATCTTAGTGGAAATGTTTTCAATTTTTCAAGCTTGAGAACAATGTTGGCTGTGGGTTGTCATATATAGCTTTTATTATGTTGAGGTAAGTTTCCTCTATGCCTTCTTTCTGGAGAGTTTTTTATCATAAATCGGTGTTGAATTATGTCAAAGTATTTTTCTGCATCTATTGAGATGATCATATTTTTTTTCCTTCAGTTTTTTAATATGGTTTATCACATTGATTGATTTGTGCATATTGAATAATCCTTGCATTTCTGGGATAAACCCCACTTGGTCATGGTGTGTGATCCTTTTAATGTGTTGTTGGATTCTGTTTGCTAGTATTTTGTTGAGGATTTTTGCATCTATGTTCATCAGTGATATTGACCTGTAGTTTTCTTTCTTTGTGACATCTTTGTCTGGTTTTGGTATCAGGGTGATGGTGGCCTCATAGGTTGAGCTTGGGAGAGTTCCTCCCCCTGCTATATTTTGGAAATGTTTGAGAAGAATAGCTGTTAGCTCTTCTCTAAATGTTTGATAGAATTCACCTGTGAAGCCATCTGGACCTGGGCTTTTGTTTGTTGGAAGATTTTTTTTTTAATTAGAAAAATTATTTATTTCCGTTCCTTTCATACATCTTATTGTTCAGGTAACAGTCTTACATACATATCTGAAATGATGCACTGTCACACACTCTGTTTAAAGGCAAAGCACCACAGGTAAAGCTGATCAGCTGTCCAGAGTTCTCAGCTTATGGGATCTCACTTCCTGATTTTACATTAATTTCTGAAGGTCAGAAGTGTCATCTTCAAAAAATGTTAAGGGGTTTGTAAAAAATAATCACTTTATTCAATATTATAGTTGTAGAAATGAAGTATATTTTCTTTAAGAAATAAAAAAAGAAGAAGAAAATGACACTTAACATCGTTGGTATGTCAGTATAGGCCATCAGGAAAAAATGTTGATAAGCTTGTCTCTGATACCAAGAAGACATTCTAGTCCAAGCTATAACACATTTCCTATGTTTTCACTAGATGCTTCTTTTCTGCTGTTTTTCATCCTTTTCCATATTTCATATCAGAGGACTGGTACAGCCTTTAAAACTTCATTAACGGGAGCAAATTCAGTATCCACCAATTTCTTCTCAAAAGGCACTCTAACCCATCAGATAGCCCAGCAGTTTCATTCTCATGAAAACTCTAGCCATGAAAAATCTCAATAGGACACAGACGAATCCAATGAATAAAAGAGAAATATACTGAGCTTTGGAATGTTTGGTGCATTGGATTGGTCCAGGATTATGAAACCTAAACCTCCCATTGTAAACAGGAAGCTGGATGTGCATCCTTTCATAATATACTGTCCATTTACTCTGTAGGACAAGAAAGCTACTGGTCTCTGATGCCCATGTTCATCAGTCATGGAGCCGACACTTGGAGGTTCAATGATAACATCATAAATGATTCCTCCAGTGATGAGGAAGTAAGACACAAACACCAGAGCGTACACCATAATGGCTGATGGCATGTGCACCCAGGGTGGCTTCTTCAGCTTCAGGTTGGGTCATTTGAGCACTAAGAATGGGACGCAGTACAAACTCTCCATGTTGGTGGCGGCAGGGGCAGCGGTCGGCTGCCAGTCCCACATGCCCCCTCTGTTGGAAGATTTTTAATCACAGTTTCAAGTTCAGTGCTTGTGATTGGTCTGTTTATATTTTCTATTTCTTCCTGGTTCAGCCTCTGGAGGTTGTGATTTTCTAAGAATGTTTACATTTCTTCCAGGTTGTCCTCTTTATTAGCATACAGTTGCTTGTAGTAATCTCTCATGATCCTTTGTATTTCTGCAGTCAGTTGTTACCTTTTCTTTTTCATTTCTAATTCTATTAATTTGAGTCTTCTCCCTTTATTTCTTGATAAAGCAGGAGACAAAAGGGAAGGAAAATACCTACAATAACAAATCCAAAACAATTAAGAAAATGGTAATAGGAACATACATATCAATAATTAAGTTAAATGTAAATGGATTAAATGCTCCAACCAAAAGACATTGACTGGTTGAATGGATACAAAACCAAGACCCATATATATGTTGTCTACAAGAGACCCACTTCAGACCTAGGGACACATACAGACTGAAAATGAGGGGATGGAAAATGATAGTCCATGCAAATGGAAATCAAAAGAAAGCTGGAGTAGCAATTCTCATATAAGACAAAATAGCCTTTAAAATAAAGACTATTATAAGAGACAAAGAAGGACACTACATAATGATCAAGGGATCAATCCAAGAAGATGATATAATAATTGTAAATATTTATGCACCCAGCATAGGAGCACCTCGATACATAAGGCAAATGCTAACAGCCATAAAAGGGGAACTTGACAGTAACATAATCATAGTAGGGGACTTTAACACCCCACTTTCACCAATAGACAAATCATCCAAAATAAAAATAAATAAGGAAACCAAAGCTTTAAATGATACATTAAACAAGATGGACTTAATTGATACTTATGACATTCCATCCAAAAGCAACAGAATACACTTTCTTCTCAAGTGCTCATGGAACATTCTCTAAGATAGATCATATCTTGGGTCACAAATCAAGCCTTGGTAAATTTAAGTTGAAATCGTATCAAGTATCTCTTCCAAACACAATGCTATGAGACTAGATATATATTACAGGAAAAAAAACTGTAAAAAATACAAACACATGAAAGCTAAACAGTATACTACTAAATAAACAAGGGATCAATGAAGAAATTAAACAGGAAGTCAAAAACTACCTAGCAAAAAATGACAATGAATACACGATGACCCAAAACCTATGGGATGCAGCAAAAGCAGTTCTAAGAGGGAAGTTTATAGCAATACAATCCTACCTCAAGAAACAAGAAAAATCTCATATAAACAACCTAAACTTACACCTAATGTGATTAGAGAAAGAAAAACAAAAAAACCTCAAAATTAACAGAAGGAAAGAAATCATAAAGATCAGATCAGAAATAAATGAAAAAGAAATGAAGTAAATGATAGCAAAGATCAATAAACTAAAAGCTGGTTCTTTGAGAAGATAAACAAAATTGACAAATATGTTTTAAAAGAAACGTGTGACAATATAACTAGACAAGATAGATATCAAAGGCACAAAGTTTAAATGAGATAAATGATATTATGAATGTTTTACTATGTGTTGAAACCCTAGATTTCCAAACATTATTGTTTTATTTGTTTCTCTAAATCCTCCCTCAATCTTATCTACCTAAACTAATGTATAATGAGAAGATGACATTTAAAATTTGGGGGGATTTATCAAAGTCTAGTGATCATAACTACTTTGTTTTTTTTTTATTCATTTCTCTTATTAGGTGTGTAAAATTCGACTTTTAAATTGTTGCTTTCTTGATTGATTATAACTCTTAGCAATCTCAAATTTTCCTCTTTTACCTTCCAAATTTAAATATATTCTGTATGGCAGGGTCTCTGTTAGGAAAAGATAACTATTACAATTCAAATAACTCCATGTACCCTCCAAATTAAAGTATTTCCAAAAAGGAATACCAGTAAATTTACTAACATCCCAAATCTACAACATGAGTAACAGATAATGGAAACCATGTGCTTTCATTTTATATATACATTAGGAAATAAACAGCAAAGACTAACAAGTTTGGTTCCACATAAGAATTTCACAACAAAACAGAGAGGCAAGCATAGTGTCAAAGAAAGGAGAATGTGGTTATACTGAAGAACATAAATGCCATCAACTAAAGTCACTTCTGGATGGAGAGGATTCTATTTTGAGAGAAGAAATACTCAGAATAATTCCAGGGCCTCCTGGGTCGGAGCACTAGCTACAACAGAATTGAAAGGACGGGACGTGGGAAGTGTAAAAAAACAAAAAGTAATAGTCTTATGGAAGAACTGTTTCAGGATTAGATGAAAGTATCAATGACAGGTTTCCAACGAAGCCTTGGTGATTTAAGAGAAAAAAGACACCAGCAAAGTATAGTTCACTTCTGAACTATAAAGAAAAGAAAGAATACATAAAGGGCACACCTTATTTTTAAAACTTCACTTTACTTTTAAGTACTTTTAAGTGAGCTTTAAATCTAGGAAACCTAGTAAGACATCTACCTCATCTACCACAGGTTTGGCTGCTTCTGTTATTCTAGGAAAAACAAGCAAAAAAGTAATTATCAATAATTTTTACCTGTTATTTTTAACAAATGACTCTATACACCTGAGAGATTAAGGAAAATATTTTGACAAAAGATTGCTGATGATCACTGACTATATTTAATGACTACCTGAGACAAACAAAGGTGGAGAAAATGTGGAAGGATAACATGTAAATGTTGCGGGGTCTCTCTGAATAGAAATATCACAACTTAGAAAACATGGGAGAAAAATAGGAAAAAGAATAAGAAGAGTCAAATAGGTATTGATTATCATATACACAATAGATTAAAGTAAAGAGATATCATTTATAACTACAAACCAAATGTGAGAAAAAAAGGGGAAAAAAGGGAGACTAAGGGAATTATATGAAGTTCTTACCAGAACCTCACTAAGTATCTAAAGAAAAGCAAAACTGAAACATATGTTTAAAAACAGAAGGAATTTTAAACATTAAGGAAAATTGAATATTTACTAGGACACATTTTGAGTTAACATAGAGTAACTCATCTAAAGGAAAAAAAAAATTGCAGATTGTTTAACAAAGCAAACACAATTTATCATGTAAATAAAAGACACACCCTAAAAAGTATTTCTAAAGGTCAAAAATAAAGGGAGGGGAGAAAATACTTGACACAACTCAATTCATGTTAGTGGAAAATTCATAGCCTTAAGTATATCAACTAAAGAAATGGGTAAAGTATATCAGCTAAAGGAAAAGATAAATAAGTATCTAAGAGTATGGATTTTTAAGGCATAAAAATTAAGAAAGTAGAAAGAAAGAAATAATTATAAAGGTAGAAATCAGTGAGTTACAAACAGGAAAAAATAGACAAATAAATTGCAAAGCTTCATCTTAAAAAAAAACTAAGCAAAACAGATTAACCATTACTTAAATTAAAGCATAAAAAAGGGAATAATTACAATCTACTAAATAAAAATGACAAAGAGGAAATGACCAATTAAGTTTAGATAGAGGGTATTTAAAAATATCATGAGAGGCTACTTTGAATAATTCCATCCAAATAATTTTAGAAAGCTATATAAAATGAATGGTTTTCTAGGAAAATATAATTTACAAAAGTTTCACCACAATTAAGATGAAAGACTTAAGCTAACCAATTTCCAAAGGAAAAAAATTGAACAAATCACAGTACCAGAGTTACTACACTCAACACATAAAAAGTATCAGTGGAGTTTTATCACATCTTCAAAGAACAGATAATCCCAATGATGCTTAAATTGATCCAGAACATATAGAATGAAAACTTCCAATATTTTATGAAGTATAGCTTTCTCAGTTCTCTTCCTTAAAGAAAATAAGCAGGACACTGTCAGCACCCAACCTGGTTTTGTGGAATCCAGAGGAGGCATACAGTGCTAAGATTCTCCCCCAAGAAGGAAGTGGAGTGGGTCCATCCATAGAAAAGTTCTGAGAGACTCCTAGAATCTATAGTAAGGCTGACTGGTGAAGGTCTGTCTCTTTTGAAACCTGTCTGTAAGGACTGAAGGAGGTGACTTCTTCTTTGAATGCAAGACAACAAAGCAAGACTTCAGGAAACACAATCAAGGAACCATGATACCATCAAAGGAACACAATTATTGTCCAGTAACTGACCCCAAAGTAATGGAGATCTACAAATTGCCTGACAAAGAATTTTTCTTTTTTAATTTTAAGAAGCTCAGCAAGCAATGAGAGAACACTGATGGACAACTCAATGAAATCAAGAAAATGACACATTAACAAAATGAGACATTCAACAAAGAGATAATATCTTAGTCCATTCAAATTATTTTCATTAGTTTGTAGGTGTTTGTTTTTATTGTTTTTCTGGAGGAGGTGAGTGCTGGGACCTCCTAGCCTATCATCTTGCTGACATCCAGTCTCTAATTCATTCTATGAAGCCATTTTACCCAGAAACCAAAAGCAGGTAAAAATACCACATAACATGAAACGTACAGACAAATATCTCTTATGAAAATAGATGCAAAAATCCTCAACAAAATACTAGCCAACTAAATTCACCAACACATAAAAAGGATTATACATTATAACGAGTGGGATTAATTGCATGATTGCAAGGTTAGTTTAACCTCCAAAAATCAATTAGTGTAATACAAAATATTAATATAACAAAGACAAAAAACACATAATCTTCTCAATAGATGTCAAAACACATTTTACAAAATCCAACTCTATTTCATGATAAAAAATTCTCAACAGAATAGAAGTAAATTTCTTCAACCTGATAAAGTACAGTTATAAAAAATCATACAACTATCATCATATTTAATGATCAAAAACTGAATATTTTCTTCTAAGGTCAGGAAAAATCTAAGTGACTCTTACCACTACTGTTAAACAATTAAAATTGTACTGGATATTCTAACCAGTGTTATTGGGCAAGAAAAAGAAACAAAAGCATCCAGGTTGGAACAAAAGAAGTAAAACTATCTTAATTTTCACAGAATGTGATATTTTATATAGAAAATTCTCAGGAATTCATTAAAAACTATTCTAGGGCTTCCCTGGTGGCGCAGTGGTTGAGAGTCCGCCTGCCGATGCAGGGGACACGGATTCGTGCCCCGGTCCAGGAAGATCCCACATGCCGCAGAGCAGCTGCACCCGTGAGCTATGGCCGCTGAGCCTGCGCGTCCGGAGCCTGTTGCCCCGCAACGGGAGAGGCCACAACAGTGAGAGGCCCGAGTACCGAAAAAAAAAAAAAAAAACTATTCTAGTTATTAAACTAGCTAATCAAATTTGCATGATTTAAGATTCAAATGAATTGTAATCTATAAGCAAGCAAAGAAAAATCTGAAGGATTTAAGAAATCAATTCCATCTAAAATAGCAAAAGACAATATTGTTAAGATGGCAATATGTTCCAAATTGATCTATAGAGCCAACATAATGCCTATTAAAATCCCAGCTTTTTTTTGAAGAAAATAATAAGCTAATTCCAAAATTCATATGGAGTTGTAAAGAACCCAGGATAGGCATAATATTCTAGATAAAGAAGAGCAATGTTAAAGGATTCACAATTTCCTATTTCAAACTTTACTACAAAGCTGTGATCAACACAGTATGAGAGGCACCTAAAGACAGACATGTAGATAAATGGAATGAAATTGAAAGCCCAGAAATTAACTTTGATAAATGGTCAACTGATTTTTGACAAGGGTGGCAAGTTCAATAAGAAAAGAACAGTCTTTTCAACAAATGATGCATGGACATCTGGATACATATGTGCAAAACAATAAAGTTGGATACCCAACACACACTAATATATATAAAAATTAATTCCAAGTGTATCCTCATTCTAATGTTAAAAGGTGAATACATAAAACTCCTAGGAAAAGAAATAGGAGTAAATCTCTGTGACCTTGGGTTAGGGAATATTTTCTTATATATCATACCCCAAAGCACAAATGACTTCAGGAAAAACAGATAATTGGATTTCACTAAAATTTAAAAAGCAAAGATACTATCAAGAAAGTAAAAAGAGGGCTTCCCTGGTGGCACAGTGGTTAAGAATTCACCTGCCAATGCAGGGGACACAGGTTCAAGCCCTGGTCCGGGAAGATCCTACGTGCCACGGAGCGGCTGGGCTCATGTGCCACAATTGCTGGGCCTGTGCTATGGAGCCCATGAGCCACAACTAGAGCCTCCATGCCTGGAGCCCATACTCTGCAGTGAGAGAAGCCACCGCAGTGAGAGAAGCCACCACAATGAGAAGCCGGCACATTGCAATGAAGAGAAGCCCCTGTTCGCCACAACTAGAGAAATCCCGTGCACAACAACAAAGACCAAACACAGCCAAACATAAATAAAGAAATATTTTAAAAAAAAATTAAAGAAAATAAAAAAAAATTTAAAGAAAGTAAAAAGATAATGCACAAAATAAGAAAAAAAGTATTTGCAAATAGCATATCAAATAAGGAACTTGTGTCTAGAGCATATAAATAAATATTTTTTTTTAATGGTGTTCAATTTAGCTTTACTAAAAGTGAGATGCCCTGGTATCAAGTCCCCTCTGATGTGATTCAACACAAAGTGCTTAGCATCATCTATGAAGTTCTGTAACCAGAAATGTTTACCCTGTATCCACTCAGTCCTTTAGATTACACCACACTGACTTCCAGACTACAGGAAATATAGGGAATATAGAAAGATGTTAAATAATACTGTGAGAGAATAATCATACAAATAGAGAACATGTGCCATTTTTCAATCAATTAAACCAGCTGTGTCTCTTTACTTCAATGTTAGTTTTTAGAAAAGTGAGGTTAATAAAATGTAGGAACAAGTGTAATAAGTGAACCTGTTTGAAGACATATAATTGATATATCACAGTGGTACATTTGGGGACGTTTAAGATGTTCATGATATGAAATAATTTTAAGAAATAAGTCTTAAGTTGTTTTAGATTTGATAATATGAATGGAAGATAATATACTCTTTAAAAATAGATGCATACTTAGTGGTGAAGTATTAAGATTTTTTCAAATTGTTTTCAAACAAATTTCAAATAAGCAGCAATACTTACATATGTGATTGCTATACTGTTCATCTTTGTATATATATATATATATTTATATTTAAAACTAGACATAAATTGATAAAGCAGACATGGCAAATGTTAATATATTATTAAATATTACATTACGTATGTTATATTGAATCTTTAATTTTAAAATTTTGCATAAAAATATTTTTGAGAAAATATTGACAATTCATTAAGTCATAATGACAGCTCCATGATTTTTAAAGTAGAAATGAAATAGAATATATCATTTAGTTTTACTTCAATAAAATTAATATTAACAATAAAAACAGTTGAAATATTTTTATTAATTAAAACACAACTTTCATAGAAAAGATGATATCAAAGCAGAACTTGAAAAGTTTTATAAATTTTCCCGAAGTATGAATATTCAATGGAAATATTTCCTGCTCTAAGGGTAAACAGATGAAGAGAATGCATGGTTACATAAAGAACTAGAAAGATTAATTTCATTGTATTGTCTGACCAGATGGTACTAAATAACTTGTGCATGATTATTGCCACTTGCCTTTTCTTTTCACTCTTGTTGTTCTACTGTCTTTATTACAGACCCTATCAACTTTTCTGAAAAATATAATATGCGATTATTAAATCATATTTTCTTTCTTTAAAGACTTAATTAACTTCTGTTTAAAAAGAGACAGACTGATTTAAGAACTTTACTCATGCTGCTTATTAGAAGTAAGTTTAAAATAATGTGATTAAAAAAAAGTTTGGGAATTGTTATGAACTGAAATCTGTATTCCCCCAAAATTCACATGTTGAAGGCCTAACCCCCTCCTCTGCCAACCAACTGTGATTGTATTTGGAGATAGGGCCTTTAGAAGATAATCAAAGTTAGGTTAGGTGAAAAAGGTAGAGTCTTCGTGATGGGATTAGTGGCTTTATAAGAAGTGAAAAAGAGAGAGAGATCTCTTTCTCTCTGCTTGATAGCCCCAAGAAAAGTCAATGAGGACTTGTTGAAAGGTTGATTTCTCTGTAAGCCAGTGAGAAGGCTCTCACCAGAAACCAAATCTGCCAGCCTCCAGAACTATGAGGAAAAATTTCTGTTGTTTAAGCCACTCAGTTGATGGTATTTTATTATGGCAGCCTGATCTAACTAATACAGAACCAAAAACTGGAAAAATATATACTAGACAAGAAAAAAAGTATGATTAATACTACAAATAGGACAAAAAATGTCAATTAGGTAATGATAAATGGTAAACATACAAACGTCATCAAACGCTACAGCAACAAATTACATAAAGACACATTTATTAAAAATGCAAGGAGAATTTTTTATGAATGAAATTATGGCAGGGAGTATAATTTATCTCTTTAATATTAAGAAATACTTAGTAGACTGTGAGGTTATAGAGTAATTTAGTTACAGAAACTCAGTTTAGTTATATATATTTAGAACTTTTCTTTAAAGAATTAAAGGATGTAACTTTTGTTTTCATATCCACGGGATAAATGCAAAAATAATCTCTAAACTTTGCCACAGGAAATCTTAAAATTTCAAGGAAATAGAAATTTGTCTCGTACCTTAAAATTTTAGAAT
The DNA here is from genome assembly GCF_039906515.1 of Pseudorca crassidens. Lineage (NCBI taxonomy): Eukaryota > Metazoa > Chordata > Mammalia > Artiodactyla > Delphinidae > Pseudorca > Pseudorca crassidens. The sequence goes on along the minus strand of NC_090300.1, from coordinate 112,638,996 downwards.
ATATAATAAATTAATAAGTGATATTATAAATAAATCACATAAAGACTGATAAATCTGATATCTGGTTCTTTGAAGATGATATAAAAGAGAGAAAGAGTAAAGATTAAGGACACCTCTGAAATTTGCTCAAGGGAAAAGAAGAGAGACAGAATAGTAACTAGAGAGGGAATAAAAATGTGCAACCAGTAGAAATTAGAACAGCAGAGGAATGTTATATACAACTCTCCAGTGATATTTATTCTTGTGTAATAAATTAACCCAAACTTAGTACCTCAAAACAACATTTATTATCACAGTTTCAGTGCCCCAGGAATCCAGGTGTTACTTCACTGTGTTCTCTGGCTCAGGGTCTTTAGCAGCCTGCAGTGAAGGCTTCAGCTAGGGCTGAGATTATCTCAGGTTTCAACGGACAATGGCTTACTTCTATGTTCAATCACTTGTTAGGATACAGATCCTCCCACATTGGAATGTGGGCCTTAGTTCCTTGCTGGTTGTCAATCAGTGGTCTTCCTCAGTTTCTTACCATGTGGGACTCTCCATGGGGCAGCTCACAACATGGAAGCTTGCTTCATTAGAATAAACAAGTAAGAACAGCCAGAAAGGGAGAGTAGGCGAACAAGACTGAAGACTCTTTCTTTTTATAACCTAATATCCAAAGTGGCATCCAATAACTTTTGTCTTATTCTACTATTTAGAAGCAAGTCCTTAGGTCTTGCTCACACTCAAGGGGAACTGATTATATAAGAACATGAATAGCAGGAGGTAGGAATCATTAGGAGTCATTTTTAGATGGTGCCTGATACAAGTGACAAATTCAAAAACCCAATTTTAGAAATTTGTTATTTCTTAACAAAATACAAGCTTTCAGAGCATATACAAGTATGAAACATATAGAACAATTAATATAGAAAATATTTCAAATACCATTAAATGACTACTGTTGGACCAGAGTTTCATGGTTAATTCCTTTTAACTTAAAAGAGGCCAATAGTTCAATCATTTAAATTATCCAGATTTTGGAAAGAAATTTAAATAAAATACTAGACTTTCCTAATTGTATCTAATAAAGTTAAAGAGTCTTATTACATAATTTGATTTTATTTCCTTTATTTTCCCTGCTACTCTTGATTATTATTTTTCTTAGACCTTTGTTTAGTTGTTTCTTTTCTTCACTCCCATGTAAAGTAAGATCCATGTTATTTGAAACCTTTTCTGTGTGTTCACTACTATATCTCCAATAGCTAGAATAGTGCCTGGAATATAATGTGTTTTTAATAATTGACTATATTATTAATTCTAAAAATTCAAAGATGTATTATGATTTTATTACTGTTAAAATTGCACGTGTGGAACTTTCCTGGTGATGCAGTGGTTAAGAATCCACCTGCTAATGCAGTGGACACAGGTTCAACCCCTGGTCCGGGAAGATCCCACATGCTGCAGAGCAATTAAACCCGTGCACCACAACTACTGAGCCTGCACTCTAGAGCCCGTGAGCCACAACTACTGAGCCCACATGCTGCAACTACTAAAGCCTGCACACCTACAGCCCATGCTCCACAACAAAAGAAACCACTGCAATGAAAAGCCTGGGCACCTCAATGAAGAGTAGCCCCCACTTGCCGCAACTAGAGAAAACCTGTGTGCAGCAACAAAGGCCCAACGCAGCCAAAAATAAATAAAATTTAAATAAATAAATAAATATTTTAAAAAATGCACGTGTGTCAGAGATAGGCATATGAATCAATTATCTACAGTTTGTAGTAGGCATGTTTGGGAAAAGAAGTAAAATACTGTGCATTAAATGGGGAATAGTAACCATCTCTATACCATAAATCATTAAACTTTTTATAAGACTGTGTTGCTCTGGACATTTTATAAATAATAATTGGTTAAAGGGGTAAAAGATAAATATCTAACCAGATGCTACTGGAGATTTGATAGAGAAGGAGGACTAAAAGGTAGATTTTTCTGTGGGCAAAGTCAAGGAATATGAAACTACATAATTTATTATTACTGTTATTGTTATTATCTCAGCTAAATGTATGCTTCTTTATATCTGTATATTTTAAAATACTAAGGCTAATTTACCACATTACATGGGACAAAAGAGAAATGTAATTTAAAATATTTCATCTATTTTAGTGTTCCAAAATTACTGCATACAATTTTTTTATAATGAAAAATAAGAGTATATGCATTTTGTTCAGCTTTCCTTTTGGATTCCCCTAGCCATTCCTATTCTACCAGCAAAACCACCATGGTAGGCAAAATTTTGAAATGACTCCCAACATTCTTCTCTCTTGATGTAGACAACTTGTATTATTTTCTCCCTTTGAATGGTGGGCAGAATTGAAGGGATTTTTATAGCTACAATTAAAATCCTAAATCAGTTGACTTTGAGTTAGTTAGAAGGAGAGTATCCTGGATAGGCTTGATTAAATAAGGTGATTCCTTAAAAGGAACTAAATCCTTCCTGAGGCAAGACATTTGAAATGTCTTGAGAGGGCCTATGGAGAGGGCCATATGGCAAAGATCTGAGTGTGATGTCTAGGAATTTAGAGAGGTCCCCTGCTCACTATTAAAAAAATGGGAATATCAGTTATCTAACTGCAAGAAAATAAATTTCTGCCAACAACGTGAGGGAGCTTGGAAGTAAATTTTCTCTAGTCAAAACTCTAGTTGAGGACGTACTCAGCCAACACTTTGATTCCAGCCTTGTCAAATCCTAAATAGAAGACCCAGCTAAAATGTGCTGGACTCCTGACCCATGGCAAATATGAGATGAGAAATCTCATCTATCCCAAGGTTCTGTCTTGGTTTCAGATCATGGATATGTTTGGGCTAAACTAGTTTTCTATAATTTTCGCTCTGGTTATGGTAAGATTCCAGCAGATACACTAGTAAACAGAATAGTACCTGATCATCATAAATCATAAATTTCAGTGTTTCTTTCTGGTACATTTGCAGGAAAAAGTATTTCATAGACATTTAAGAATTAATTTAATTAGTAAGCAGAAAAATTGTTAGGTTGGTATTTCCTATGATAACTTTTATCAATATGTTTTACACTTGAGTTTTTTCAATTCTAAGGAAAATATTGAATCACACATGGTAATAAGCAAATAAAATGGGTGAGATAATTTTGGTCTCAAAAAAATAATGAGACAATGTTAAAGAGCATATATACCCCAAGGGAATAATCGAAATAAGTCTATATGCTTCATAATTTGCTTACTTTCTTTAACTAATTTTGACATCTTAGTAGACAGTTTCATCATTAAATCATAAATACTTATAAAGATAATACTCAAGAACTAAGGTTATTAGGAAACATTATCCTTACTAAGAATACAAGTCATTTTATGCCCCATTTATTATTCCCTCCTTAGTAATTCTACACATGTTTGTAGTCACATAAATTAAAATAAAAACATGAAATAAAATTCCTAATAGATGATAAATATGTTAATCTGACACAATGCTATACAACATTTTCTACAATCATATACAAAACCAATGTAAAATGGTATCTCAGACCTTTCAAAAGAAAAGTATTATAATGCTTTAAAAGCTAGTACTACCAAAGTTCAGAAGTAAGGCACATAAAATAATATTATCTACTCAACAAATGCCATTAGTAATTTTGTCATGAAGTCATAAAATTTTATCTAATGTTCCCAGTTTTATGCCTTATGCCTACATACCTGTAAATGTGCTATGATACTAGAATGGATCACAGTTATATAACTTACTAACCCTTCAAGGTTGCTAACAAACTGTCAATGAAAACAGTGTAGCAAACCAGAATAGAAGATGTAAGGAGGTATAGTTACACTGTTTCAAATTCGGAGGAAGGCCCAGACAGTAGTCTGAGCATGGTAGTTAGGCAGTAACTCCATGCACCATAGGGGGGACAAAGGAAAGCAGTTACCATTTTGAGGTCCAAAGATGACACCATACGGTCTTTGAGGAGCATGAGCAGGCAGCAGAGTGTTAGCAAAGGGAATGTTTTCTGAGGAAAAAAAACTGACCATCTGTCCTTGTGAAGAAAAACAAAAAGTAGATGTCAGTTTGCTTAAAAAGAATGGCCAAAAGTTCATATTGGAAACAAAATAAAAGCTCACTTATCAAAATCAGAACTCTACCTCAGTTAGATTAGTTAGAAGAGTGTCTGCTATTAAATTCCATAGTGTTTCCAAAGATGAAAAATAGGACTAAAAGCTAAAATTAGGCTTTACCACAGGTGTGGTCAAATAACACCCTTAAAGAGCAATTGGACAAAGTTAAAGTACCAGACAAGGTCTGAATAGTAAGAAATACTTCAATGTATTTGTTTTGTTAAGTGAAATTGTAATTGCTTGGACCAAAATTGATAGCACTATTGCTTATTAAATTCTTTTTTAAAGATTTGTATATTATCAGGAAATGATTTAAGGTGAAATAGTAAATCAGTTTATTTAAATTAAAGGCAATGAGACTATGACACACAATGAATTTTTTAGATTTGATTGCCTTAAAAATCTTTTGGAAATATTTAATCTAGAAATTATCCAAAGAACTGTTTACAAAGAGTACATATTTAAAAAAAAATTAGAGGTTGTCATTTTTATGATAAGAGAAATCATTGAGATTGTGATTTTCAATTATTTATGAGACTTTAGTTCGGTATTGGCTATAAATCATCTGACTTTGTAAAATTCAAGTAAAATTAAATATTAGCCTGGATTTTCTCTTAAGTTCAGAGTCCACTAAATAAACTTTTTTTATGGTGATCCGGCACTTTATTTGTAGATTGTCTATTCACATGGCTTATACACATTTGGCAGTTCAATACAAAATTTTGAGAACACGTAAAAGCCATACTTGACATATTATATATTTGCAGCTCACTATATAGTTTTTGAAGTGATCAAAATATTTTCCATAACTGCTCTCAACTGAAATCTCAAAATTAATTATCTTAATATATGTTAAATTAATTAAATGTTGTGCTTAAGCAGCTAGGAATGTTTCATTTTGTTTACATTGCTATCTGTTCTAATTATATATCCAAGGTCCCTGGACATTATCCAAAAGTGTAGCTATTGTTGACCTAAAAAAATTGCTAGCTGAATTCTTTTACAAATTAAACAATTAATTGAAATACTATAAAAACCAATTAAATATAAGCAATCACTAAACAAGAGCAACAACAAAAAATAGAGTGCTCTTTCAGAGTAGAAAAAAAAAAACACAAAAAACTGGTAAATGAACCTGGGCTTTTCATCAAGGAAACCAATTTCTCTGAAATTGTCTTTAATGAAAAATCTCATATTCATGTATATTTTACATAGCAAAGGTAGAAAAAGGGAGAAATTAGTAACCAGTATTTTCTTAATTCTGTATTTTTAGTTTCAAAGTTTAAGTCTCACACTCTTATAAAACCCACATATCCCTTGGGCTCTTGATATCCAATTTAAATATCTTGAGGTAAAATTTTGAAGAAACTGTATCTTGAAATAAATGACTAGTCTTCACCATATGAATTTCCCTGTGTTCTTGATGATCATGCTCATTTTCTGACCACCTGTTTATCCCATCACATTAATTGAGGACATTGGCATCTGTCCCTTCCCTTCTTCATTTTAAGTTTTGCCAGCTTTCTGTGGGATTATATTTTCCATGAGAATAAACTTTATTAGCATTTATTATTTTTAAAGTCATCTCTCTATTTGTGAGCAATTAACAGGAAGTGAAAATCTTGTTCATCCTCACTCTACCATCATCTCTGTGTGTTAATCAGGATTCAATCAGAAGATAGAAACCACACATTAATTTGAAGAGTTTAACATACAAAATTATTAACTATAATAAGGGATTAGAGTAATGAGAATTGGTTAGGAAGAATTAAAGAGAACTCTAGAGAACACAAGAGTAACATATTTAAGCATAGCTACTACCTCTAGAAGTGAGATAGAGCACCCACAGAAGACCACCCAGGGCTAGATCAAGACCTTGTTGGAAAAGCACAGCCCAGGATACTGTGTGGCAGAGAAGTCACTGGAGTGCCTCTGTCAGAAACTGCTGGAAAAGTGTCATCCAGAACTGGCTAATGAAAGCTCCTCTCAGGGAGATGTATCATCAGAAGGACTCCACTAGGAAACCAGGAAAAGGGAAGTTGCCTTGGGTTTTATTACCAAAATGGCAGTGGGATACACTAATTATTTAGGTTATTGAAATGCTTTGGAAATAAAGATGTTGAAAAAACTAAAGGGGACAGAATATGTGATAAACTTGGGTGTATCATGAAATGCCAAAAGAGCCAATAGAGAGCAATATAATCTTATTGCCTATACAACCTTAAAATAAGTAATCAATTTTTCTAACCAATCAACAAACCAGTCATTTCAGCATTGCAAACCAATATTTTTTAATTATTCATGCAATTCAATCAAAATGATCAAATAAGTATAGCCTCTAAACAAAACATAAAGATGACTTTTTAAAAATTGGTGATTATGTAACAAGATATAAAGACTTCAGAAGACATCATTCCTCTTTAAATTTAAAAGTCCAAAAGTAGGAAAAAAACAGGATTGACTTTCTACAACTTCCACTTTTTTTTTTTATTCTTTGGTTCTAGTTTAAAGTATATTGTTTCATAGCTTCAACATATTCGACCCTAGCTTCAATGTGGGAGTTGGTGAGATGAGAAACTTCAAACTGTGATTTTGAAACCCCCAGTTCAAATGCTCTGGGGTGATACTGTGAAGAGACTATTCCTTAAAATAAATGATTTGATCTTCAATTGAGAAAAGTGTTAACTTCCTGGAAACTTTCCAGTTTGCTGTTCTGAAGAACTCAATTTAGCAATTTCATCAACTTTCACTTACTCATGCTATTGGAGAAAAACATTGGTATGAATAATCTAAAAGTGCAGTTAATTTTAAAAGAATTTATATGAAATGATTTTCTGTAGTAGATTTAACTTCCTAATTGTGTTGTACATAAGCTAATAATAAAATTAGTTTCTCTTCCTCAGGGCATAATAATTGGTAGCTCAGTAAAATAATGTGTGATAAGGAAAGGCCAGGCACTTTTATTAGTTAACATGAAAAATTCCTTAAGCAGTACAACCATATGTGGAGAGTTAGTTCAAAATTGTTGATAATAAAGAAATCTTACTGTGTGTTAAAAACTGGAGAATCAATATAACTGGCCCTACATTGTAAGATGCCAGCTGAACCTCATGCATATGTACATTAGTGAGGTGAATATACTTTACCAGATTACATTTCTGTGAATTCATGGATTTAAAAGCACATTGTCAATTATAAAGCATTATATAAATATATACTGCATTGGAACTTGTCATAATGTGGTATACAGATTCTTCTAAATTTCCATTAATAAACACATGAAAAGTGTCTTTTAAAAATGTTAATGATTTCCCATATTTTTCCCTTTCTTATTTCCCATTTAACCAGGTACCATGTTCTGTGATTCCTTATCTCAAACAATAATCCTAGAAGATAGGTTTCCAAAAGCCTAAGCCTACCAGAAAAGAGGAAGGCAAAAAAATCATTTTCTATAAATTAAGAAGAAAAACACCTTGGCTGCAGCATAGAAGAGAGGATGATAACATAGTTTTGCAAAGCTTTAGGAAAAATGAATCATATGAAGAGGGCATTGAGCAGATTCTCGTTTATGACATATAATAACAAACATAGTCTGATAAGAGAAATAAACCTAGAGTAACTACAACAGCTAAAGGGAAATGTGGATTCTGGTAACAAATAACAGCAATAAATGCAACAACTTGAGAAATCTGTAGAGAGACTGCAGTCTCTGGAAAGTCAGTATATGTAGGAGACTGGTGGCTGCAGACCCTGACTAAGAGAAGCGAAGAGATAATACTTTCAAAGAAATGTTTTAAATTCCACTGTACTTTTAGTTATCGACTCTTTATATTAGCAATCTGAGGCAATGTGGTAACATAAGGGCAGGATCAATGCCTTATGGAAGAGTGAAATTGATGCAATCTTACATGGCCTGACCAGTCATTCACAGACATTTATGTTCTACCTCCTCATCCTGGACCACAGATTTTGCCAACTGCCTCCTCCTAATGTTTCTCAGAGTCATGCTCATGAATATATGAAAACTTAATGCATGATAAAGATGGCATCACAAATGCATGTAGAAAGAACAGATTGTTTATTAGATAGTGTGGGGAAAATTGGCTCATTACATGGAAAAAATAAACTTGGATCTCTACCTAACTCCACATAGAAAGGTGGACTCCAGATGGTTTAAAAACTTTATGAAAAGTAAAACTATACAGTCAATAAACAAAACTGTTAAAGACTATCATTGTTACTAAAATAATATGAAGAATTTCTCAAACAAGAGTTTAAAAGCACTAACCATGAAGGAAAATGAACAAACAAAAGATGAAAGAGTGATGATGTTAAATAAAGATAATATAAAAATATAAAATATGAAAGAATACATAAAACTGTAAAGAATTAATAGTTACCATATAGAGATTATACTAAAATATACTGATAACTGTTAAATCAACTATAAATGATAGCAATCCAAATAGAAAAATGAGCCAAGGAGATGAATAGGCAATGCACAAAAGAGGAAACTCATAAACTAAGCAGGATATGAAGATCTTTTATAATTCATTAGTAGTCATATAAATGGAAATAAAAATAATTAGGTATCATATTAAACCTAACAAATTGGACAATGGTGAGTCTTGCTGGGATATGGGGAAGTAGAGCTCCTCGTGACTTGGTGTAGCTATTCATAAGAGTTGTCTTTCTCTTGGTCAAATTAAGTGCACACACAAACAGTGACCCAGGAATTATATATAGGAGATATTCTCATATAAGTCTACTGAAGAATACAAAAACTTGTACAACCTATTGTCTATCATTGAAAGAATAACTGAAATGTGATACAGGTATATCACAGAGTAGTATCAATTGAAACACTTAGCCAGTTATATATGCATAACAACATGGATTAATCTTAACAAGGTAGTCATAAGGAAATAAAGCATAAGAAATAGAATAAAATAATAGAAGTTGTGGTTCCCCTTCCTCTCTCCTCAGAAGGCTGAAGGAATCTTTCTCCAATATTTATTGTGGGAACCTGGTCAAGCTCCCAAAGTGAAAAAATGGATTAGATGAAGGTTGAGAACAAAGAAGTAAAGAGGAGGCTATTGCAATAATTGAGTTCTGGAGCCTGGCAAGTCCAAGATCAAATAGCTGGTCTATATTCAGTGTCTGGACCAAGATGTTGGAATTGGAAGATGCTGAGCTCACCTTCTCCCGTGGGTACACCAAAATTACAGCTATTTACAGAGGAACTATTAATGAAAACAGAAAAAAGAGAAAAACAGAAGACTAACAGAAAAGATCTTCTACAACAAAGATATAAAGAAGGGACCACAAAGAGATGAGTGTGGGGACTGGAGGTGTGGTATAGTCAAGACAAATACACCTGGGTGTGTGAAACAAAATTGGGAGGATAACTATAATGGCAGAGATTCCCCCCAAGGAATGAATGGTTTGAGCCCTACATTGGGCACCCTTAGCCTGGGGGTCCTGCACTGGGAAAATGAACCCCCCAGAACATTTGGCTTTGAAAGCCAGTGAGATTTACTTTTGGGAGAGCCAGAGAGCTGTGACAAATAGACACTCCACTAGAGCTGGGAAAAATAACAAACCTACCAGATACATAGGAATAAAAACAGAATATTAGGCAAAATGAGGTGACAGAAGAATATGATCCAATCAAAGGAACAAGATAAAAATCCTAGAAGAAGAGCTAAGTGAAGTGGAGATAGGCAATCTACCTGATTAAAAGATCAAGGTGATGTTTGTAAAGATATTCAAAGAACTTGGGAGAAGATCAGATGAACAGAGTGAGAACTTAGATGTTTTTAACAAAGAATTAGACAAAATAAAGAAAAAAACAAACAAAGATGAAGAATACAATAAATGAAATGAAAAATACACTAGAAGGAATCAAAAGTAGATTAGATGATACAGAGGAACAGATCAGTGAGCTGGATGACAGAATAGTAGAAATCATTAAAGCTAAAGGGAAAAAAGAAATGAGGACAGCTTAAGAGACTTCTGGAACAATATCAAGCATACTAATATTCACATTATAGGGGTCCCAGAAGGAGAACTGACAGAGAAAGGATCAGAGAACCTATTTGAAGACATAATCGCTGAAAACTTCCCTAATCTGGGAAAGGAGATGAACATCAGATCTAGAAAGCACAGAAAGAGTCCCAAACAGGTTCAGTCCAAAGAGGACCACACCGAGACACATTGTAATTAAAATGGCAAAAATTAAAGACAAAGAATATTAAGAGCAGCAAGAGGAAAGCAATAATTTATGTACAAGGGAATTCCCATAAGGCTATCAGCTTACTTTTCAGGAGAAACTCTGCAGGCCAGAAGGGAGTAGCACAATATATTAAAAGTGATGAAAGGGAAAAACCTACAACAAAGAATACTATACAAGCAAATCATTCAGATTTGATGGCGAGATCAAAATTTTATAGATAAGCAAAAGCTAAAAGAGTTTAGAACCACCAAACCATCTTTACAACAAACGTTAAAGGAATTTCCCTAGGCAAAATAGAAAAAGCCACAACTAGAAGCAAGAAAATTACAAAAGGAAAAATCTTATTGGTAAAGGCAATTTCCTTATGTATTGAGGTGCTCCTATGTTGGGTGCACAAACATTTACAATTGTTATATCTTCTGTTTGGATTGGTCCCTTGATCATTATGTAGTGTCCTTCCTTTTCTCTTACAACATTCTTTATTTTAAAATCTATTTTATCTGATATGAGTATTCCTACACCAGCTTTCTTTATTTTTCCATTTGCATGGAATATCTTTTTTCAACCCCTCACTTTCAGTCTGTATGTGTCCCTAGGTCTGAAGTGGGTCTCTTGTAGACAGCATATATACACGTCTTTTTTATTCATCCATTCAGCCAGTCTGTGTCTTTTGGTTGGAGCATTTAATCTCTTTACATTTAAGGTAATTATCAATATGTATGTTCATATTACCATTTTCTTAATTGTTTTGGGTTTTCAAGGTCTTTTCCTTGTCTTGTGTTTCCTGCCTAGAGAAGTTCCTATAGCATATGTTGTAAAGCTGGAATTCTCTTAACTTTTGCTTTTCTGTAAAGGTTTTAACTTCTCCGTCAAAACTGAATGAGATCTTTACTGGGTAGAGTAATCTTGGTTGTAGGTTTTTCCCTTTCATCACTTTAAATATGTCCTGACACTCCCTTCTGGCTTGCAGAGTTTCTGCTGAAAGATCAACTGTTAACCTTATTGGGATTCCATTGTATATTATTTGTTGCTTTTAATATTTTTTCTTTTTATTTAATTTTTGATAGTTTGATCAATGTGCATCTTGGTGTGTTTCTCCTTGGATTTATCCTATATGGGACTTATGTTTTCTGGACTTGATTATTTCCTTTCCCATGTTAGGGAAGTTTTCAACTATAATCTCTACAAATATTTTCTCAGACGATTTCATTTTCTCTTCTTCTTCTGGAACCCCTATAAGCTGAATATTGGTGCATTTAATGTTGTCCCAGAGGCCTCTGAGACTGTCCTCAGTCATTTTCATTTTCTTTTTTTTTTTCTTTATTCTGCTCTGTGGCAGATATTTCCACTATTCTATCTTCTAGGTCACTTTTCTGTTCTTCTGCCTCAGTTATTCTGCTATTGATTCCTTCTTGAGTATTTTTAATTTCATTTATTATGTTGTTCATCATTGTTTGTTTGCTCTTTAGTTCTTCTAGTTCATTGTTAAACATTTCTTTGTTTCCTCCATTCTATTTCTGAGATTTTGCATCATCTTTACTATCATTACTCTGAATTCTTTTTCAGGTAGATTGTCTTGTTCCTCTTCAGTTGTTTTGTCTGGTGAGTTTTTACCTTGCTCCTTCATCTGCTGCATATTTCTCTGTCTTCTCAATTTGTTTAACTTACTGCATTTGTGGTCTCCATTTCGCAGGCTGCAGGTTCATAGTTTCCATTACTTTTGGTTTCTGCCCCCAGTGGGCGAGGTTGGTTTAGTGGCTTGTGTAGGTTTCCTGGTGGAGGGGACTGGTGCCTGTGTTCTGGTAGGTGGGGTTGTATCTTGTCCTTCTGGTGGCCACGTCCGGTGGTGTGTTTTGGGGTGTCTGTGAACTTAGTATGACTTTAGGCAGTCTCTCTGCTAATGGGTGGGGTTGTGTGCCTGTCTTGCTAGTTATTTGGCATGTGGTGTCCAGCACTGGAGCTTGCTGGCTGTGGGGTGGAGCTGGGTCTTAGTGTTGAGACAGAGAGCTTCAGGAGAGCTCTCGTTGATTGATATTATGTGGAGCTGGGAGATCTCTTGTGGTCCAATATCCTGGGTTAAGCTCTCCCACCTTGGAGGCTCAGGCACGATGCCTGCCTGGAGCACCAAGACCCCACCAGCCACATGGCTTGGAAGAAAAGGAAGGAAAAAAAAACAAAACCCAAAAAATGAACAGATAACATCTCAAACCAGAAGGTAAAAGCAAAACTAAACAGACAAAATCTCACAAAGAAACATACACACACACTAATAAAAGGAAAAAAGATAAAACAAAGAAGCAAAAATAAAAATACACAAAACCCCCCAAAAACTAAAAAAAAATACAGGACAGAACTTTAGTACAAATAGTAAAAGCAAACCTCAACAGACAAAATCACACAAAGAAACATACACACACACATTCACAAAGAGAAAAAAGGAAAAAAAAATTTTTTTTAAATGAAGAGAGCAACCAAACTAATAAGCATATCCACCAATGATAACAAGCACTAAAAACTAAACTAAAATAAATATAAAACTAAAAACAAATCAGACACAGAAAGCAAACCCCAAGTCTACAGTTGTCCCCAAAGTCCACCACCTCAATTTTGGGAACATTTGTTGTCTATTCCGGTATTCCACAGATGCAGGGATTATCAATTTGATTGTGGGCATTTAATCCGCTGCTCCTGAGGCTGCACAGAGAAATTTCCCTTTCTCTTCTTTGTTTGCACAGTCCTGGGGCTCAGCTTTGGTTTTGGCCACCCTCAGGAATCTGTTCCCTGCCCAGACAGGAGGTGGTTAATGTAGCAGCTGATTAGGACTCTCTCACTCAGGCCAGGGAGAGGGAGGGGTATGGTAGTCATAATTGGGATGTGGGGCGAGCCTGTGGCACCAGAGTCCAGCATGACATTGCAACAGTGAGGTGTCCTGTGTGTTCTCCCAGGGAAGTTGTCCCTGGATCATAGGACCCTGGCAGTGGCAGGCTCCACAGGCTTCCGGGGGGGTGTCAGTAGTGACCTGCACTTGCACACAGGATTCTTGGTGGCAGCTGTGGCAGTGTTAGTGGTCCATGCCCACCTCTGTGGTCTGAGCTGATAGTTGAAGCTTACACCCATCTCTGGAGGTCTCTTAGGCAGTGCTCTGCTGTCTATGGGCACATGGAACAGGAATCTCCTCTCCTCACACACCCCAAAACAATGGTCTCTTGTCTCTGTAACAGTTCCAGACGTTCTTCTAGACTCCCTCCAGGCTAGCTGTGGCACACTAGCCCCCTTTAGGCTGTGTTCACACAGCCAACCCAAGTCCTCTCCTTGGGATCTGAACTCCAAAGCCTGAGTCTCATCTCCCAGCACCCACCTGCATTAACAGGTGAGCAGACAAGCGTCTCAGGCTGGTGAGTGCTGGTCAGCACCAATCCTCTGTTCAGGAATCTCCCTGCTTTGTCCTCTGCACCCCTGTTGCTGCACTCTCCTCTGTGGCCCTGAAGCTTACCCCCGCCCACACCCTGTCTCTGCCAGTGAAGAGGCTTTCTAGTGTGTGAAAACATTTCCTCCTTCACAGCTCCCTCCCAGAAATGCAGGTCCCATCCCTATTCTTTTGTCTCTGTTTTTTCTTTTACCCTACCCAGGTACCTGGGAAATTTCTTGCCTTTTGGGAAGTCTGAAGTCTTCTGCCAGCATTCAGTAGGTGTTCTGTAGGGGTTGTTCCACATGTAAATGTATTTCTGATGTATTTGCGGGGAGGAAGGTGATCTCCACATCTTACTCCTCCATCATCTTGAAGCTCTCCCCACAAAAGGATACTTTACTGCAGAAGTTGCTCCTTTTCTTTTCTTCAATAAACAAGTAGTTTGGATGCAGACATATAGAGACTATGCAGCTATCATATTTCTCATCCTGGTTCCAGTCACTCTTTCAGCATCAATTGCTCTTACTTGCTTGAATTTAATTGCTATGATGATTGTTCCCAAGGGTGATTTTCTAGTTTCATCATTTCTTCTACTTTTGTTATTTGGCATTCTACTATAAAGAAAACATTTTTATTTTCCAATTTATTTATTTATATCAGTATAGACTTATGGATTCCTATTTTAGTCAATGTGATAAAAATGTGTGTGTGTGTGTGTGTGTGTATGTGTGTGTAAACATACATATCATTATTATTTAATTTGGGACTTAAATTGTTCAATTTGGCCAGTGACAGTGATAGCCTCTTTAGAACTGGCTTCTATGTCCTTTTGATATGTCTTCTTAATTATTAGAGCACTTCCTTGCTTTCTTGTCTAACAAAATCTTCCAGAGTCATTTTTTTTTCCTGTCCCAGCCCTGGAATTAATCATTTATCCAAAGAATGGTGGTTCATTTTATTGGAGAACATTTATAGACCAAAATTTAAGTTCTAGGTGTTCTCATTTCTCTGGGGATTTTCTGATCCCAGGCCCTGTTGGTGGAGGAAGTCAGAACATATATGCATGTATATTTATATATGTGGATACACACACAGAGGGTTTTACTCCTACAGTTATTTCTATATCAATAAATTCACACCTATACTTCAAAGTTCAATATAATACTTTAAGATTCATTCTAGCATTCATATTTGAAAATCTTTTTCCAAGTGTGAAATGTGGCTCCAATGATCTTCATTGTATTTATTTATGTATTCACTTAATCCCCTGTATTTAAGCAATCTCTGTACCTTACTGGGATGCTGCTCCACCTATTTTTGCTTAATGAGTTTTTGACTAATTTTGAAGGAAGGAAGGATGGAAAGAGGGAAGGGAAGAAAGGAGTTTAATAAGTTTGACAAATCTATTTGTGTAAACTTCATCTCAGTTAAGGTATAGAACAATTCTCCCATACCAATAAGTTCTATCATGTCCCTTTTCAGTTAACTTTTCACTCCAGTTCAATCATTGCTCTATTGTCTATCAGCTAAGTTTTATCTGTTGTGGAAATTAATTTTGGTTTCACAAAGTATGTATTTCTTTGTGTTTGTTTTGTTCTGTTCCAAACAAAATTATTTTGATTCATCATGTTGTATGTATCATTATTTCATTCTATTTTTATGAGTTATAATAAATTATATGAATATATTAAGAACATATTATAATAAATATATGAATATACATTTATATATTCAAAACTGGATGGACAACTTAGTTGTTCCCAGTTTTAGGCTATTAGGTAAAGAGTTGTTATACATATTTTATATAATACTTTTCAATAAACATATTTTCATTACTCTTGGGTAAATAGCTAGAAGTGGAATTGTGGGTTATATAGTGAGTGTATTTTCATTATATGAGAAATTCATTTTTAAGAAAATGTTTTTTAAAGAAGAAACTATTTTTCAAATTGATTTTACACTGCCAGCAAATGTACCTGATGACACTTTTATATGAAGGAATACATTTCAAACCAAGATATAGATGTCTATTCTCATAAACATATGTATTCTGATCAATCATATATAAAATATGTGCTGAATATTATTTAGAACCTCTAAGAATATTAATTTAAATAATCATTTATCCAGAAAAAAATGGATAAATCCTTTGGTGACTAAAAAGTGAATGGTGCAACAAATCACTGAAAGATTTGTAGAAAGGCTTCTCTCTGTCTTCCTCTCTCTCTCCCTTTTTCACTCCCACATATCTAAAGGGAACAAGTAGGTGACCAAAGTGTCTTACCTGAAAAATTATTTAAGGTAAATAATTACAATATTTAAGAGAAGCCGATCTAATCACACATCTTTATATAGTGTGTAAAAATCTACCCTTTTCTTTCCTATTGCCAGTTTCTCCTTCCCTCAATTATTTATTTTTATGGTCTAATAGAGCATTATAGAATGCTGTATTGAAAAAGTCCTATTTTGTTCAGACATTTACCTGAGCCTTAATTAACTGATTTGTTACAGTGTTAAGAAAACCGCTTCTTTCTGTTGGGGCATGAACTATAAACTAATTGACAAGGTTGTGATAGTGTCTCTAAAGGATTTTAAATTAATTTTACAGAATTAACATATACATTTATTTCTGTTTGTCTCACCACACATTACAAATTTAGCATAACAGAAGAACCATTAAAATAAAAGAGCAGCAGAATTAGATGCTATAAAAGTTCTCATAAAATAGCAACATTTGCAGAGTAAAATATGTAATTGTGTTTTAAAAAATATTCTAAGACATTATACATTATTTAACAGAAAAATAGTATTGAGTGTATAAATTCTGATAATGAAGATGTATATAAAATAGAGAATACACTTTTCTTAGTAATTATACACAGCATTAATAAGAGAAAAGGATTAAATGTAAACATACTAAAATGGTGGTCTGGTTATGCACTTGCTTAGCAGCCTCATTTATTCTTTGAGAACCTTTAAAACCCACAATTGCCAAAAAAATTCATAAACCTTTTGATCTCCTGAATAGAACTAACACTTGTATTTGTATAGAATGAAGAATATAGAATTTAATGTGACATAATTTCCTCAGTGAGTAAGACACACTAGCCTTATGTTAATAGCCAATGAAAATATCCTTGGGTAAACTTTCATTTAATTGGGAAACATACATCTTTTTTCACCATTCACAGGAAATGCATAATCTCAACAATTCCGAGTCTATGCCTTTTATTCTTCCATATTATCCACATTAAATTTTGGCCACATATCTGATGTTAATATACCAAGTATTCTTATTACCATAAGTATAGCATTTATTAGGATAAACTAATAAGATGGTATATAAGAAAAAATACTAATTATAAGAAGGGGCTATAATATTTATACGATATTATGTTTTATGTCTACCCAGAAAGTAAATCATGTTATAAGATTACAGCAGATAGCTCATATCCTTCTTGTTCTTCTATATTTCATAATAAAACTTTCAGAAATCAATTTCACTGAGTAAATACAAAACATAGATGACAAACTAACAAATGAAATGATTAAAATTTCAATAATTAAATTTATAGTGGGCCAACTAAGGAATAAAACATCACTTGTTTAGTTAATTCATAGGAATATGTTAAAACTTCATAATAGTGTCATATATAAAGTACCAAAAACTGCTGATGTTATTATATTTGAAATCCACTGTATACATTGAAGCTCAATTAAGCATCTGGATAATTTAATATTATCTCCAATGTCTAAGAAATATTTATTGCTAAAAGATATTATTTTTGTCTTAGTTAAGTGCAATACAATGAACTCATCACTTCCTTAAAAAGGAAATGTGAAATGATAATAAGGGAGAACTGGAGTATTAAATGTATTTTTGTAATGCTTACATAGATTTGTAGTAAATATTGAAACAAATAAATGAGAAAAAATAGCTGAAAATTATTTTGGTACTTTTCTGTACATGAAGAGAATAAGAAAAACAGGGAAAAAGATTCTTAAAATAAATCACGTGAAGAATACGTATTGGAAAACAATTTGCTCTAGGAAGCTGAGTAAATTTTCAGAAAAAAATTCTTCTTAATGTTAAAAAAATATAAAAGAGAAAAAGGCAATAAAAGTATTCAAAGAAAAGATGCAAGATAACAATAATGGACGATATGATGGTTAATTTTATGTGTCAACTTGACTGGGCTAAGGGATGCCCAAATAGTTGCTAAAATATTATTTCTGGTTGTGTCTGTGAGATGTATCTGGAAGAAAGTGTTTGAGTCTATAGACTTAGTAAATGAAGACCCAATGTGGGTGGACATGATACATCCATTGAAGTTCTGAACAGAACAGAAAGGGGAGAAATGGCTAATTTGCTCTCTCTGCTTGAGCTGGGACATCCAACTCCTCCTGCCACTGGACTTCTCTTGGACTGAGATTTACACCATTGGCCCCCAGATTCTCAGGCCTTTAAACTCAAACTGAATTACACCACTGACTTTCCTTGTTCTCCAGCTTGCAGAAAACAGATCATGGGATTTTTTTGATCTCCATAATCACATTAACAAATTCCATATTAAATCTCCTTTTATATCTGTCTACCATCTATTATCTATCTATCATCTCTTTTTGGTCCTATTTCTCTGGAGGACCTGGAATAACACGATGATAAGAATGTAAAAATGTAATGGTAGGTGATTTAGAGAATTTCAGAAAAGAAATGGAAGGAAAAGTTACACTGGTAAAAAATTATATTACAGAAAAAACAAAAACAAATTAAATTTAGTGAATTGTAATATCAATTTTCCTTTAAATTCAATTCTAAGACCTGTAAGAAAGTTATGAGGAAAGTATAACATTAAATGGAAAAGTATATATAGGAAAACAGTATATTGGTATAGAAAGCTTTCCATAATATAGTATCAATATTAAGCAAAGAAAAGTAAGTAGCTACTATTATCCTTTAATACAACGGATGTTTTATGTAAAAGGTACAAAAATATGTAGATACATATGTGTGTGCATGTTTTTATAAACACATACATATTTATGTGATCCTTATAGATACGGTTATGGGTTCAGATAAATAAGCTCCACTATACAGTGATAATTTCCATAATGACAAGGTTAAGTTATGAAACTGTTAATGTAATATAAAGTTAATATTGAGAAACTGTTGTCACTTCCCACTCTAATGTTACTTCCAATAATGTAAAACCCCTGGTTTCTCTCCACTCAATCATTCATCCTCTTTTTAGTAACAGTTTTTCATAACTAAGTGTAGAAGAAACCAGGTCTCTATACATAGCCCAGGCTCTCTAGATTTTGCCTGACTACAGAGATCACAAGGTTCTCAAATGCTTTCCTCCATGCCTTATGTTGTCAATGGCAGGTATTAACAGGTGTTTCTTGTAGCAAGTGAGAGGGAGTAATTAGAAAAGTGAATGTCTATTTATTGAGTAGTGGTATTTTGAAAATCTGATAATTTCCAATTCTTCACTTTCAGCAAAATTAAAGGAATATCTAAATTACATTTTAATGATAGATCACTATGTTATTTTTGGCTTTTTTTTAAGAGAAGTAATTCAAAGAACTGAATGAAAATTTAATTTCTGAACACTTATTTAAGTGAAAAAGAGTTTCTCTTTTATTAACAATGTATGGTGAAAACAGAAATAAAGTGAAAATGGGCTTAAAAAATGTGTACTGTCGCATTTAGCATTAAATAACACCCACCCACAGATAATAACTAATTAAAATAACTAGTAAAAATATTTGTTTGGCAAGAAATTCATTTCCAGTTAAAGTTTATTTTTATTTTTAATTTATAATATATTTATACTTTTGATAAATTATTTGCTAATAATTTTAATTATAACTCATCTGTGGCTAAAACTTTAATCCTTTGAAACCTTATAGGCCAACAAATTTTTAATAACATTTAATTTTTAATTCACATATTTACAGAAAAGCATGAAAAAGTATCAAAACAAGATAGGAAATGTCAAACTATATCATGATAAAATTCTTTGGTTATAGTTGAATAAAAATAAACATGTGTGTTTTTGAACAAAGTAAAATTTCCCACAATTGAAGATGAGCTTTTGGATATGTCTTCAGAATATTTATTGGTGGGTTCCAAATTGTTATGTTAAAAGGGTAATATTGTTTTATTTTAAAATATTTATATTTAAACTATATTAAAATGAAAGTTTATATGTAAATGTATCTAAAATTTTAGAAGTGAAAAAATATGAAAAAGTATATGCTTTTTCAAACAATTTTATTGGAGGAGACAAAAGCTCAAAGCCATTTCCATTTTATAGGTGAGGGCTCTGTGGTCAGACTAAATGACTGTCAATGACTGTCAACAAACTGATAGTGGTTTAAAGACAAATGACACTTTTTTTTTTTTTTGCCAGCAAAATCAAGTTTATTTGGGAATAGCAGAGCAATTGCAATTCAGAACATGTCAACTATAGCTGAATCATAGGCATGTCCAGAAAGGAACATTACTTTATAGAAGAAAAGAGGGATTTGGAAGGGGCTGTTTCAAATGAAAGTTCATTAGAGGAAAATGAGAGTTCAAGCTACTGTCAGCTTCTCATTGATTGGGTGTGGTGGTTTCTCATTAACTGGGATATTGCTAGGAAAAGAAAATCTTTCTTCCTCCTGTTGGGGTGTGTCAAATAAGCTTCTTCCTGTGCACTAATGCAATGTACACCTCTTTGTGCTGGGGTCTGCAAGTGGCAGGGAGTGGTATTACCTGAGAGCTCCCCATTCAGGTGTTCCCAACTCCAATTTTTTTTCTTCAAGTTTTATTGATATATAATTGACAAATAGCACTGTAGAAGTTTAAGGTGTGCAGTATAATGATCTGGCATACATACAACATGAATGATTACAACAATAAGTTTAGTGAACATCCATCATCTCATATATGAGATACAAAATTTAGAAAATAAAAAAGAAAATTTTTCTTGTGATGAGAACTCCTAGGATTTTTTTATTAACACTTTTATATAAAATGTACAGCAGTGAGTATTAATTATATTTATCATGTAGTACTTACTAATCTTATAACTGGAAGTTTGTATCTTTTGACTACCTTCATACAATTCTCTCTTCCCCCACACTCCACCTCTGGTAACAACAAATCTGGTCTATGCTTTTGTGAAAAGGTTTGTTTGGGATTTTCCATAATATCTTATGGAATTTTTTGGCCATCCCAATATTTTTCTATCAGTTTGTTTTTTGGTTTCTTTCTTTTTTTAATATAATTGACTACGTTGGTTTCTGGTATACAACATAGTGATTTGGTATTTCTACACATTTCAAAATGATCATCATGATAAGTTTAATTAGAATTTGTCACCATACAAATATATTATATAATTCAGGACATTCCCTACATTGTACACTTCATACCCAAGACATTTATTTTGTAACTGAAAGTTTGTTAATCTCCCTTCTACTTCTCTCCTCCACCCAGCCACCTCACTCTGGCAGCCACCTTTTATTATCTGTATCTATAACACTGTTTCTGTTTAGTTATGTTTATTTGTTTTGTTTTTTAGATTCCATGTATAAGTGAAATCATAAAGTATTTTTCTTTATCTGTATGACTTATTTCACTTAGCATGATACACCCTAGGTCCATACATGTTGTAAAAATAGCAAGATTTCATCTCTTCTATGGCTGAATAATATTCCATTATATATACAGACATAGATATGTGTATATATATATATATATATATACACACACACATGTACATGCACACACACACGTACACACTGTACACAAAAATCTTTTTCCATTCATCTATTGATGGACATTTACATTGCTTTCATAGCTTGGCTGCTATAAATAATACTGCAATGAACATAGGGGTGCATATATCTTTTTAAGTTACTGTTTTCATTTTCTTTGGACGAATACCTAGAAGTGGAATTCCTGGATCATATGGTAGTTCTATTTTTAATTTTTTGAGGAAAATTTATGCTGTTTTCCATAGTAGCTGGACCAATTTACATGGCCACCAATAGTGCACAAGAGTCCCCTTTTCTCCATGTCCTAAGCAGCACTTGTTATTTGTTGTCTTTTTGATAATAACAAGGTGTGAGGTGATGTCTCATTGTGATTTTGATTTATATTTCTCTGATGATTAGTGGTGTTTAGCATCTTCTCATGAGCCTGATAGTTATCTATTTTTCTTCCTTGGAAAAATGTTTATTCATTTTTCTACCCATTTTTAATGGGTTGTTTACCATTTAATGGGTTTTCTATCCATTTTTAATTAGGTTGTTTGTTTTTTGATGTTGATTTTTATGAGTTCCTTGCATATTTTAGATAGTAACCCCTTATCAGATATGTTGTTTACAAATATCTTCTCCCATTCAATAGACAACCATTTTGTTGTGTGGATAGATAGTTTTCTTCACTGTGGAAAAGCTTTTTAGTTTGATGTAGTCCCATGTGTTTATTTTTGCTTTTCTTTCCCTTGCCTGAGGAGACATCCAAAAAATATTTCTAAGACCAATGTCAAGGAGCATATTGTCTATGTTTTCTTCTAGAAGATTTATGGTTTCAGGTTTTACATTCATTTCTAATCCATTTTGATTTTTTTTATATATGGAGTAAGAAAATAGTTCACTTTAATTATTTTGCATATAAGTGTCCAGCTTTCACAATATCATTTATTCCGAAGGCTATCTTTCCTCCATTGTATATTCTGGCCTTGTAGATTAATGTTGTAGACTAATTTCCGTTATGAGTATGGGTTTATTTCTGGGCTCTCTATTCTGTTCCCTTCATCTATATGTCTATTTTTGTGCCAGTACCATATTTTTGATGACTGTTGGTTTGTAGTAGTTTGAAATTAGGGAGCATAATACTTCCAGCTTTGTTTTTTCTTGAGATTGTTTTGGATATTCGGGTCTTTTGTGTTTCCATACAAATTTCAGAATTGTTTGTTCTAGTTCTATGAAAAACACCATTGGTGTTTTGATAGGGATTGCATTGAATCTGTAGATTGCCTTGGGTAGTATGGTCATTTTAACATTAATTCTTCCAATATCAATTCTTCCAATCCATGAACATGGTATATCTTTCCATCTGTTTGTGTCTTCTTAAGTTTCTTTCATTGGTGCCTTAGAGTTTTCCAAGTACAGGTTTTTTGCCTCCTTAGTTGGATTTATTCCTAGGTATTTTATTTTTTTGATGTGACTCTAAATTTGTTTTCTTGATTTCTCTTTCTGAGAGTTTGTTGTTAGTGTACAGAAATGCAACAGATTTTATTATACTAATTTTGTATCCTATTTTATTGAATTTATTGATGAGTTCTAGTAGTTTTTTGGTGGCATCTTTAGGATTTTCTATGTATGGTATCATGTCATCTGGAAACAATGACAGTTTTACTTCTTCCTTTCCAATTTAGATTCTTTTAATTTCTCTTTCTTGTTTGATTGCTATGGCTAGGACTTCCAAAACTATGTTGAATATAAATAGCTAGAGTTGGCATCCTTCTCTTGATCTTACAGAAGATGCATTTAGCTTTTCACCTGTGAGTATTATGTTCGTTGTGGACTTGCCATTATGGCCTTTATTATGTTAAGGTATATTCTGTCTAAACACACTTTGTAGAGAGTTTTTATCAAACATGGATGCTGAAGATTGTCAAAAGTTTTTTCCTGCAAATATTGAGATGATAGTATTATTTCAACTCTTTAACTTGTTAATGTAGTTTATCACAGTGATTAATTTGCACACATTGAACCATCCTTGCATACATGAGGTAAATCTCACTTGATCATATGTATAATCCTTCTAATGTATTGTTGAATTCTGGTTGCTAATATTTTGTTGATGACTTTTGCAACTATGTTCATGAGTGATATTGGCCTGTAATTTTTTTTTTGTCATATCTCTGTCTGGATTTAGTATCAGGGTAAGATTGACCTCATAGAATGAGTTTGGAAGCATTCCTTCTTCTTCAATTTTTTGGAACTTTCTGAGAAAGATAGATGTTGACTGCCCTCTAAATGTTTGGTAGAATTCACATGTGAAGTTGTCTGGTCCTGGACTTTTGTTTGTTGGAGGTTTTCTGTCTTTGTTTTTACTGATTCAATTTTATTACTGGTAATTCACCTTCTTATTTTCTATATCTTCCTGATTCAGGTTTGGGAGATGGTACTTTTCTAAGAATTTATCCATTTCTTGTACATTGTCCATATTATTGGTGTATAATTGTTTGTAGTAATCTCTTATGATCCTTCATATTTCTGTGGTGTAAGTTATAAATTCTTTTTCATCTCTGGTTTTATTTGTTTATGCCTCTCTATTTTTTTCTTTATCAGTCTTGCTAAAGGTTTATCAATTTTGATTATTGTTTTCAAAGAACAAGCTGCTGGTTTCATTAATCTTTTTTTTGTTTGTTTAGACTCTATTTTTTTTTCTTTTCTAATCTTCATGCTTTATTCCTTAGTACTAACTTTGAGTTTTGATTGTTCTTTTTCTAGTTCTTTTAGATATAAAGTTAGGTTGTTTATTTGAGATGTTTCTTGTTTCCTGAGGTAGGCTTGTATCTCTCTATAAACTTCCCACTTAGAATTGTTTTTGCTGTGTCCCATAGATTTTGGATCATTGTGTTTTAATTTTCTTTTGTCTCCATGTATTTTTTTTATTTCTTCAATGATCCCATTTGTTGTTTATTAGCATACTGTTTAACCTCCACGTATTTGTGTATTTTTGTAGTTTTTTTCTTGTAGTTGATTTCTAGTCTCATAATGGTCAGTATGGTCAGAAATGATTCTTGATATGATTTCAGTTTTCTTAAGTTTATGGAGACTTGTTTTGTGACATAGCATGTGATCTATCCTTGAGAACTTTCCATGCATACTTGAAAAGAATGTATATGTGTATTATGTTGCTTTTGAATGGAATGTTCTATATATATATATATATATATATATATATATATATATATATATCTGTTAAATACATTTTGTCTAATGTGTCATTTAAGGCCAATATTTCCTTATTGATTTTCTGTCTACATGATCTGTCCATTGATGTGATTGTTAAAATCTCCTACTATTACTGTTTCACTGTCAATTTCTCCCTTTATGTCTGCTAATGTTTGCTTTACATATTTAGGTGCTCCTATGTGTGTACATATATATTTACATTTGTTATCTTATTCTTGGATTGATTCCTTTATCATTGTGTATTGCCTTCTTTGTCTCTTGGTACACAGTCTTTAAGTCTATTTTGTCTGATAAAAGTATTACTCCTCCAACTTTCTTTTCCTTTCTATGTAATATCTTTTTCCATCCCCTGACTTTCAGTCTGTGTGTGTCTTTAGATCTGAAGGGTGTATTTTTTAGATAACATATATATGGGTCTTGTTTTGTATCCATTCAGCCACTCTATGTCTTCTGGTTTGATAATTTTTTTTTCCATTTACATTTAAAGTAATTGTGGAAAGGCATGTACTTGTTATTTTATTAATTATTTTGGGATTGTTAAGTAGTTCTTTTTTTTTTTTTTTTTTTTTACCTTTCTTCTTTTGCTCTATTTTCTTTTGATTTGATGATTGTACTTAGTATTAGGTTTGTATTCCTTTCTCTTTTTTATGTGTGTACCTATTATAGATTTTTGGTTTGTGGTTATGATGGGGTTTATAGATAACACTCTCTGTACACGTGATTATTTTAAGTTGCTGATCTCTTAAGTCTGAATGCATTTTATCAACCTTTTACATGTTGTCATTTTGTGTATCCTTTAACTATTTATTTTGGATATATATTTTACACTTTTAATTTTAATTTCTCATCATAAAATTTCAGAAGGAACATTTAAGCAATCTCTAACAAATATAAACTAATGGCCTAGAGTAGAAAATACTCAAAGTCAAAATCAATATGAAAATGCATAGAAGGAGAATAACTTTGAGGAGAATTTTGAGAGGCAATAAATC
Organism: Pseudorca crassidens; assembly: GCF_039906515.1. NCBI lineage: Eukaryota > Metazoa > Chordata > Mammalia > Artiodactyla > Delphinidae > Pseudorca > Pseudorca crassidens. The sequence continues at coordinate 112,613,256 of NC_090300.1, read as the reverse complement.
ACTCTCTAATCTCTAAATGTAATTAATTTACATTTTATTTATTAAAATCATCTCAATACTTTGAATTTCTAGACATGAGATTCTGAACAAATAACTTAGAATTGTCTTTTAATGTGACTGTTCTTCTTCATTTAGTTTAAGAATAGATCCTTTAAAGCTGAATAAATAAAACAGTTCATTCCATTTTGGAAAATAGATCCAGAAATAGAATTCATATCTTTTAAAATATATGATTTGTTTTTACCTGACTGACTACATTTTAGATAATATTTGAATAGACACATTAAATTCTTTGAAATATTTGGATTTTCAAAGAAGTGTGTATGTATGTGTATGTCAGAGAGAGAGAGAATTATTTTCCCCCTCAGTATTACATACAGTGTTTAATTTTCAGTGATTTATGCCTAAATTCAGACTTACACACTACTCAACTTCTACAGGATCCAGTCACAATCAAATAAACCCACAAGCAATTGTTTTGTTTGAATTTCTATTCTATTCCCTCCAATCCACAAAGATCTGGTTTATTCTGTTTGTTAGTAGCTGCCTACCATCTATGTATTGACTACTGTAGCTATTTAAATGGTAGGCTTTCAATTTCAGTCTAACTTTTAAGTGAAACATTTACAAATTTCCTCTGCCTTTGCAAAATGACCTTCACACAATATTTTAGCTATTTATTTTATGATAGTATTTTATTTGAAATTGATTATTAATGCTTATATGTTTGGCTAAATATCATCACCCATATCAGACGATATTATGTTCAGAGAAGTCCAATCAGGGAGATGATTTTACAGGTGTTCACCCAAAAGCATGTCTGCTTCTGTGTGCACTGCTGTGATATTTTTCCAGCTATTGTTCTGCTGAAGGAGGAATTCTCCCAGAAGAGAACAATCATCATTTACAACTTTTCTTCTAAGGAATCTTAGTACCCTTTTTCCTTTCTAACACTTATTGCTCAAAATAAGACTTATTAAATAGTTGTGATGTCTGCTTGTTAGCTAATAATGATATTGTGTATACATATACACATATAACCTTTATAAACTACTTTATAATTTAAAATAAAATTGAAATATGATTCATAATTCACAAATGTAAGCAAAGTGATCAGTTAGGTTTTTAAAACCATATTTAATCACAATGTGTTTAATTTAATCAGTGATAGACTTTATATACAGCACATTTATAAAGGGTTTTCCCTAAATATTATAGATGACTTGTGAAAGGTCTTGTTACATTATTAGATATTAAAACTGTTAATGCAATGAATAATATTGAATTGGGTAAGTGTTTAAGATTACTACATATAGTCATAATTTTTCACTTTTTTTCATGGAAAGGCATTTTATTTTAAATATAACAGTGTGTACATGTCAATCCCAAACTCTCAGTCTATCTCTCCCCACAAACCCTTCCCCACTGGTAACCATAAGTTCATTCTCTAAGTCTGTGAGTCTGTTTCTATTTTGTAAATAAGTTCATTTGTATCATTATTTTTTAGATTCCACATATAAACGATATCAAATGATATTTGTCTTTCTGTCTGACTTACTTCACTTAGTATGATAACATGTTTTTAACTTTTTAATTTTTTATTGTTAATTTATTTTGGTTTTAAAGCTTATCATTTTATATAAATTTAAAGATATTTGCTACTAGTAGGATATTATATATGCATAAACATACATACAAAACATGAAAATATCTGAAAACAACTATTTATGTTATAAAGAAGACCACATTAAGTTAGTAGTTATAAAAATAAATAATACTTCAGTAAATGTATATTAATCCACCAAATTTTGAGATAAGAATTTCTATCTCCAAAAATGCTCCAATCTGGTTCTGTATGACAGAAATTTGTTAAGCTATTTAGAGAAAAATAGTAGTATGTACTTTCCAATCTGTAAAACGTATTATATTCAATTAATTTTGTTGGGTGCTTTCAAGCATACATAATCCTAATAATGCCATCAAAAGAATAGACTCAACTTTTGGAGCAAAGCGGAAAGATAATTCAACCAAATCACTGTTCAGAGATGTCTTCTGGTCCATGAGGTTCACCCTGATAAATGAAATCTCATACACATTTATCACATGCCTCTCTCTCTCTCCCTCTTTCTCTGTCTCCATCTCAATAGCCTGGTGGGAGAATTTAAGGTCTGAAGCAGCTGTGGGCACTTTCCTTTTCAGAAAAGAAAGTCTGACATTGTCAGGGGAACAAATATTTTGGAGCCAGATAGTGGAGCAAAAACAAAAGTCAAAGCAGAGACAAAGGGAGAAATCTAGCTGTTAGAGACATCAGGTAAAAGGTTAGATCAGCCTTCATCTTAACATATGTATTCCTGAACACTTTTCATTTATGTTTTATAATAAATTTTCTTCATTAATATAGCTACTTGAATTTTGTTGTCACTTGTGATAAAAATACAGTTGACTTTAGAAAAGTATCATTTAGTCTATCTTACAAGGTTATAGTAATGATTAAATAATAGATTTAATAGCATGTTATAAACTAAGGGTAGGTCAATTTCATTAATATTAAAGATGATATTAAATCACCTTTGCATCTCTCTAATAAACAGAACTTGACTACTTTGTATCTATGTGTTTATTTTTACATATTTGCTTTTTTGGTTTCATTTGCTTTTTTTATTGATATTTTTTAGAATTTCTACCTAGTGATAAGAGTTTTTGTTCCAGAGCTGGGTATTTACTCCAGCTCCTACACTTGCTCTTTGTATGAAGTGGTTTTAATACATTTTTAATATATTTTATTCTGTAAAGTGAAGCTAATAGCACACACTGTGCAGGGATTTGTGAAAAATCCTTGAGTCAACAAATCTGTTTCTCATTCCTTTTAACTTCCCTAACGACTCTTGGTTTTCACAGTGTTATAGCTACTTTTGGCTTTATTTTCTTCTTTTTACTGTCTTGGGGTTTACATTTTTGTTGGTTTTCTAACTCACTTATTTCAATTCTTAGCTCATCTAAATTAAATTCATCTCTTTTTTACATTTTATTTATGTAATATTTATGTTTATTTCTCAGTATCACTACTGTTTTAGCAGCATGCTTCACATGGTATATTTATTCTTTTGTTTTTCAGCTCCACACATTTTGCTATTCCCATTAATAGATATTTTACATCATAAATTATTTATACTTTTGGTTGGAAGTCTCCAAAATAAAATCTAGTTTTCTTTTTGTTATTAATTTAATTGAACTGTGTTCAGGGAAATGTTTTGTATAATACAATTTGTTGGAATTCCTGGTAAATTGTCTTTAGACCATTACTTGATTACTTAAAAAATAGTTTTCCATGTGAACTTAAAGTTAACAAAAATTCTTTAATTTTTATTCTTAGGGATGAGTATATGTCCATTTGATCAAGCTTATTGAATGTGTGGGTCATATCTTCTGTATCCAAAGTACCAAACATCAAGACTGACTATAAAGCTATAGGAATGAAGGTAGCATAGCTTGGCACTGATGCAAGGGTATAAAGTCTGACAAATGGAAACCAAAAGACTATAGAAATTGACCCAAGGGAGCCTGATTGTGAAAATGGTAACACTATCATTAAAAGGGATTGTGAGGTATTTTCAATAAATGAAAGTGCCAACTTGATAGTCATATGGATATATTTATACACACATATATATTGACTGCTAATTCACAACAACAAAAAAAATAAATTACACATTGACTGTAGATCTAGGTGTGCAATGGCAAAATTATAAACATTAAGACTTTTAGAAGGCTCAGAAAAATACATTATAGTGATCTTGAAGTAGTCAAAGTTTTTCTCAATAGGAAACTAGAGTTAAACATAAAGGTAAAATAAAGATAAGGTGAACTATATTAAAATTAGCAACTTCTATTCATCAAAAGACACATTATTAAGTAAATAATTCAGAAGAAAATGTCTTGTATGAAGAATTTCTAAAGAACCCATATAATTTAAGAAAAAGTTAGAAGAATTAGTAGAAAAATAGGAAAAGACTTGAACAGACACTTCACAAAATGGCATATCCAAATTGACTATATATATATGCTCTACTTCATTAGTGATCACAGGAATAAAAATAAAATTACAACTAGAAACCACTATAAATTCATGACTAAATTAAACAAGACTATACCAATGTTGGTAAATATATAGATTAATCACAGCTCTCAGAACTCTCTGGCTTTATTTCCTAAAGTTGAGCATCTGCCTACCCAATGACCTCACATGTGTTCTCCTAAAGACACACAATAAGATTTTCAATACATTGTATTGTAAGAGCACAACTATGGAAACTACACAAATGTTCTTGAAGATTAGAATGGATACATAAGCATGGTATATTTATGCAATGGAATATTGGAGCAACAAAAATAAATGAGCTATAAATACTTGCAAAAATATACATGGATCTGGCAAATCAATGTTGAGCCAAAGAAGACAGCAAAAAATGATTAAAAGACTATATATGATTCCATTTGTATATAGGAATAAAAAAAACTTATCCATGCTTATCAATCAGAGTCATTGTCACTCTTGGGGAGTGGGGAAGATTATGACAAAAGAAGAACCTATCAGATGTGTTCAAAATATTCAACTCCTTGATCCATCTGGTGTTTACAAAGTGTGTTCAGTTTGTGAAAGTTTATTGAGCTGCTCTCTTATACAAATTAAAGCTTTTGGGGTATAAATTATATTTTAATAAAATACATCCTTAACAAATTCTGTCTTACTTGATGTGTCAGTTCATGAGAGTAGAGTACTACTCTGTTCAAGGACTTGTCAATTTCTTCCTTTGCTTATAGGATATGAATTATATATCTTTGAGGTTATACCATGTTTCATACATATGATATAACTATTATTTTATCTTGGTAATAAAAGGATTAAATTTACTACACCACTTTTTTAAGAAACTTTTTCCTGAGAAATATTTTCTTACACTATTACTTTGAATTTTTTTGAGATGTTTGCTATAGAAAGTAAATATCAGTTTGGTATTGATTTGATTGCTTCTCTTTTTCATTTCTAATATAATATGTATGTATATATTTTTAGGTGATATTAATATTTACATCTACTGCCATTACTGACTTCCTTGAGTTTATTTCTGGCATCTTAAACACACCCTATTGGATGTTTCTTTTTTTTTTTCTGTGCATTGCTGTCTCTATTTCATATGCTAAAGATAATATTTCTGCATTTCTACTTCCCCTTTTATTTTTTAGACGTTACATATTCCTTTATTTTGTCTGTTTTTTTTTCTTTTTTTAGTTTTATACAAGTTTGGTTACAATCTGAAGAGAGGAAACAGGGTAATTTGATCAGGAAAAGTTTAATGTAAGCAATTATAAAAGGAATTAGAATTAAAAGAGATTAGCTAGTAGAAAGTGAATAGAATTCTAAAGAATATAGAAATAACAAATATGTCATATAAATCATATCATATAAAATATATTCTAATATATAATACTATACTTAAGGCTAAGATGGAATGTCCAAGGAAGAGACGCACTCCAGACCTGGGATTTAGAACTTTTTGGAGAGGGCACAACACTCAGTTGAAGGCAGGAAGCTAATGTAGTACCAGCGGTGAAATTTGCTGCAACTTATACTTCTGAAACTTGTTAGAAATCTGTCCATGAAGGAGTAGAAAAAGTCATTTATGGGAAATGTCTCACTGAAGGCACAACCTGTTATGGGTTGAATTGTGTTCTCCACATGGCTATGTTAAAACACTCAGAACCTGTGAATGTGAACTTATTTGGAAATAGGGTCCCTACAGATATCATTAGTTAAGATGAGACCATACTGGGAAGAATGGGTCCTTAATTCAATATGACTGGTGTCCTTATAAGAGGAGAGAGGCACAAAAAGAAGAATGGCAAATAAGTATATGAGACAGAGGAAAAAGATGACCAAGGGATAATGGAGACAGAGATTGCAGTGATGAACTCCATGGATTGCCAGCTAACATGAGAAGGTAGAAAAGAGAAGGAAGGAATTGACCCTATAGGTTTCAGAGGGAGTGTGGCCTGCCAACATCTTAATTTCAAATTTCTAGCCTCCAGAACTGTGAAATTTCTGTTGTTTTAAGACACTCAGTTTGTGTACTTTGTTATGGCAGCTCTAGGAAACCAATAAACCACCCAAATGAGGGTAATGAGGAAAGCTACCAGTCACTGAATATTGCTGGCCAGGCAGTACACTGTAACAGCTGTCCATGCAGAAGTTAGAGACTCACTCTACTGCAAGAGCCTGTCAAGAAAAGGCTAACAACCAGGAAGTGAAACCATTCTCCTGAACAATCTAAGGACTTTTAGAGTCTTTTAACACCAAGTATCCTTATTTATTGGTCCATGTTATTATTTTCTAATAGTTTATTTCCTTTGATTTTGTAATATCCCAATTTTTTGTAGTGGTCAAGACTTATTTGATTTACCTATATGTTTTTAAGTATCTTTTCTCATCACTGCTCACTTTTTAAATAATAAATGATTTTTAAAATTAAGAATAAAGTATAATAAAAAATAAATAATTTTCTTAATACTTCATACACAACCCAAGGTTAGTATTACTCTGACACCAAAGCCAGACAATTACCGCACAAGAAAAGAAAACTATATACCCATATCCTTCATGAACACAGATACAGAAATTCTTAACAAAATATTCACAAATAAAGCAAAAAAGATATAAAAATAATAATTATACTCTAACCAAGTGGAATACAAGATAAGGTTAATATCTAAAAATTCAGTCAATATAATATGATATTTTGAGGGATAAAGGAGATAAAGCATGTGATCATGTCAATAGACTCAGAGCATTTGACAAAACATAACATCCATCAATGATAAAAACTCACAGAATACTTGTAGCAGAAGGGCATTTATCTCATGAAGGGCACCTACAAAAAGGTTAAAGCTAACACCATACTTAATAGTGAAAGACTGAATACTTTTTCCAAAATATTAAGAACAAATCTAAAGTTTCTGCTCTCACCACTTCTATTCAACATTTTGCTAAACGACCTAACTTAGTAAAGTATGGCAAAAAAATAAATTAAAACATAAAGATTGGAAATGAAGAAGTAAAACATTTTTTTATTTCCAAATGACACTATCTTTTATGTGGAAAGTCCTAAAGAATCTATAATAAAATATATTATAACTAATATGGGAGTTAAGCAAGGTCACAGAATACCGAGTAAATAAATATATAAATAAAGTAAATTGTATTTAAAAATATTAGTACCATACAACCAAAAATAAAATTAAAATAATTAACATGAGAAGAGCTTCAGAAAGCTATATGTAAGAATAAATTTAACAATTAACATGTAAGACCTTTACAATAAACTTTATAAAACTTTACTGAGGGGAAATAAAAGACAAACAAATGTAGAGATATACAATATTTATGAATAGGAACATTCAGTATTGTTAAGAAGGCAATTATCTCAAAATTGATTTATAGAGTCAACACAATCAATATTAAAATATAATACAACAGAGCAATAAAAACAATGGACAGCTGATAAACACAATAACATGTATGGATTTCCAAAACACCATTCTAAGGGGAAGAAACCAGACACAAAGTTCAATGTCTCATATGCTCAAATTATTGTAATTTATATGCAATTTGTAGAAAATACAAAACTATAGAGATAGAAAAAAGATCATTGGTTTTCTGGAACTGTGGTTGGGAACTGTAGAAGTCACAAGGGAACTTTTTGGACTGATGTATGAGTTTTAAAACTGGTTTGAGGTAATGACTGCATGATTGTATAAATTTAACAAACTCATAAATTATACATTAAAATCAAGGGAGTTTGTGATATATAAATTATAGGTCAAAAGAGATGTAATTATTATTAAAATTTTATGTTTTTCATTTGCTTACTTTTCTTTATAGTTTTAATACCAAATTTTTCATGCTTAAAAACTTTTATTTAACATTGTTTTGGAAGTCCTAGCCACATCAATCAGAGAAGAGAAAAATATAAATAAAAGGAATACAAATTGGAAAGGAAGAAGTTAAACTGTCATTGTTTCCAGATACTACACATAGAAAATCCTAAAGGTCACACCAGAAAACTACTAGAGATCATCAATGGATTCAGTAAAGTTGCAGGATACAAAATTAATATAATAAAATATTTGCCTTTCTATACACAAACAACAAAGTATCAGAATGAGAAATTAAGGAAATGATCCCACTTACCATCAAAAAGACCCAAAAACAAACCTAGGAATAAACCTACCTATGGAGGAGAAAGACCTGCACTCTGAAAATTATAAGACACTGCACTGATGAAAGAAATCGAAGATGACACAAACAGGTGGAGAGATATACTGTGTCCTTGAATTGAAATAATCAATGTTGTTAAAATGACCATATTACCCAAGGCAGTGCATAGATTCAATGCAATCCATATCAAAATACCAATGGTATTTTCACAGGACTGGAAAAAAAATTAAAATGTTTATGGAAACATAAAAGACCATGAATAGCCAAAACAATCTTGAGAATAAAGAACAGAGCTTGAGGAATCAAGCTCCCTGACGTCACACTATACAGCAAAGCTACAGTCATCAAAACAGTGTGATACTGGCACTAAAACAGATGCATAGATCAATGGAACAGGATAAAGATTCCAGAAATAAACCCATGCAATTAATCTATGACAAAGGGGGCAAGAATATACAATGGAGAAAAGACAGTCTCTTCAATAAGTGGTGTTGGGAAAACTGGACAGCTACATGTGAAAGAATGAAATTAGAACATTCTCCAATACCATTTACAAAAATTAACTCAAAATGGATTAAAGATCTAAATGTAAAACTGGACACTATAAAATTCCTAGAGGAAAAATAGGCAGAATACTCTCTGACATAATTGTAGAATATTTTTTTGGATCCATCTCCTAATGTAAAGGAAATAAAAGCAAAGTTAAACAAATGGTACCTAGTTAAACTTAAAAGCCTTTGCACAGCAAAGGAAACATCAGTAAAATGGAAAGACAACCTACTGAATGGGAGAAAAATATTTGCAAATTATATGACTGATAAGGGATTCATATCCAACATATATAAACAGCTTATAGAACTCAATGTCAAAAAAATAAAATCAGATTAAAAAATGGGTAGTCAAACTGAGTAGACATTTTTCCAAACAGGAAACGCAGATTGCCAACAGGGACATGAAAAGATAACGTCACTAGTCATCAGTGAAATGCAAATCAAACCACAATGAGGTATCACCTCACAACTGGATGGACTTGAAGGCACAAATAATGCTACTATGAACAATATTTATGGTCATCAGGTGCAGATCTGCAAAAGGCTTACTAGGGTATATAAGGAGTAATGGAATTTCTGGGTCTAAGGATATGTTTGTTGTCATTTTTACTAGAAAGTGTAAGAGTAGTTTGAAAAATGTACAACATCACCAAAAATGTATACATGTGTTGCTCTTCCATCTCCTTAAACATTCCTGATATTATCATACTTTTACAAATTGTGAACAAGTGTGTGTTCATGAAGGGGTATGAAATTACTGTCTTAATTCATGTTTTCTAGTAAGTAAAGTTAAACATATTTCAAATATTTATTTTCCATGAATTCTCCTGTCTATGAAGTGCCTCTTCAAATCATTTGATTTTCGTATCTTTGTTAGAAGATATCCCATTAATTTCTAGTGCTGTCTTTTTCATAAAACAAGTGACTAGAGGTCAAGTGGCTCTATTTTACAGTACTCTGTTTCCCTATAATTGGTAAATAACACATTATCTTAGCAATTATAGCTTCATAATTATTCTCTGTATTTGGATAGGTACATTCTCTTGACATCTTCTTTAGAAACTCCTAGCTATTATTGGCTTTGCTTTCCTGAATCTTTTAAATGCAACATGTCAAGTTCCCTTAATAAACAAATAAAACTGATGGGATTTAAATTGGATATGGATTAAATCTATAGATCAAATTGAAGAGCCTCCCAAAATATGAAGAAAATTTCTATTTCTTTTTCTTTATATTATTTTAGTATCCTTGAATATTTTATAATCTCCTGATGTCTTTTACAACTACTGTTTAGATTTATTAATATATATATTAGTTTTACTATAAGTGTAATCTTTTAAATTGTCTTTCAATATATTGTATCTCATTTAAGTTAAATCAATTCAATTTTTGTATATTTATTTTCTTAACCTTCCTAACTTTCATAATCATTTTAATCACTTCAAACTTAAAAACATTATTTTAAAACCTTTTCAGAATTTAATAGAATCTAACTTCTTGTGGAGCTAATTTTCCTCTCTAATGTATTTTATGTCCCTCATGTTATTTTTAAAAATAATTTTTTATTCTGACATTTTTCTGTTTTATGTTAATTATTATTCTTTTTTAACCTATTTTGTTTTGCCTATGGGCTCTATTAAACTCAGAATTGTGAAACTTCACTACTTTGGCACTATTTTGAACTTGATTTTGTGTTTTGGGTTTCACATAAAAGCATATTTTCCTGCTAATTCTGTGACTTAGGGATTCTTACATGGATAATAAAAATAGACTTAAAAATGTAAACCTTATGATTTTTTTCTTTCATATCCTGTAAAGTTTAAGCATACAGATCTTACCAAAAATTACTAAAATTGTATTTGTGACATTTTGCATAGTATTTAAATATTCTTCTATTAAAGTATTACCCATTATGATAACCAATTGATCATTCCATTATAAGATTTTTTACTGCAGGAATAACTTAGATGATACAAGGTTAACGCTTGGTATACTAGTTTCCTAGGGCTGCAGTATCCTTTATCAGATGTGTATTTTGCAAATATTTTCTCTCAGTTGCTGAGTTATCTTCTCATTCTCTTGACAGTGCTTTTTTTTTTTTGAGAGCAAAAGATTTTTTTTAATTTTAATGAAATCTAGTTTATCAATTATTTATTTCATGCATCATAACTTTGGTGTTGTATCTAAAAAGTCATTGTCATACCAAAGGTCACCTAGATTTTCCCCTATGTTATTTTCTAGGCGTTTTAGTGCTTCATATTTTACATTGATTCCATGATCCATTTTTAATTACTTTTTGTGAAGAGTGTAAGATCTGTGTCCATATTATTATTATTATTGCATGTGGGTATCCAGTTTTCCAGCACCACTTGTTGAAAAGACTATCTTTTCTCCATTGCATTGCCTCAGCTCCTTTGACAAGATCAGTTGACCCTATTTATGCAGGTCTAGCTCTACCTTTTTCCATTGATCTATTTGTCTCTTCACCAGTACCACACTCCCTTGATTACTGTAGCCTTACAGTAAGTCTTGAAGTCAGGTAGCGTCAGCCCTCTGCAGTGATCATTTTATTCATTTTCTCTTTTCTACTATTGTCTTTCCACCTCAGTTCCATTCCTGAGAGACAACTTCTTTAGCAAAAATCTTTCAATGTGCCCCCTTTCTTTGAGGATGAAATACTAAATTAACATAGTAATCAAAAAGTCCTTCACTGTCTGATTCTTGCCTTCAACTTCAGCCTTTTAGTAATTCTGCTTTTGCTCACAGTCACTTTGACTTCTTTAAATTTCTGGAGTATACTAATATCTTCCCCTCTCTGAATCCTTACAGTACCTCTTTGGACTCTCTGATTTTTGTTTGTTTGTTTGTTTTTTTGTCTCCACTGTTGTTACCCTGACATCCCTTAGTCATTTTTTTTTTTTTTCCGTACACGGGCCTCTCACTGTTGTGGCCTCTCCCATTGTGGAGCACAGGCTTTGGACCTGCAGGCCCAGTGGTCATGCCTCATGGGTCTAGCTGCTCCATGGCATGTGGGATCATCCCGGACCAGGGCATGAACCCATGTCCCCTGCATCGGCAGGTGGACTCTCAACCACTGTGCCACCAGGGAAGCCCCCTTAGTCGTCTTTAATTCAAGTTACTTGCACAAAGAGGATCTCCTGAAAATATAATTTCTTCCCTTCCTGTTACATAATATGAATATATTTATTCAAGTCTTTCTTTTTTCTAACCTCTAACGTCACCGAGGTCAGTGACCCTGTTCATTCTACACAGAAGTGTGCATAACAAAATATAAATGATTATTTTAAAAAAATCTAATTTAATGAATGAATAGATTTTAAATTAAAAAAAAAAAGAAAAGCTGAAAATTATAGAACTAAGATCCTAACTTTCCAGCAGACTCTTTTCAATGATTTAAGTGCCTCAATGGGATCCCACTGGTATCATGTCTTCTGAATTTCAATCTTTTCTTAATAAAATAGTCACACTGATCATAATAAAACATAAGTCAATTCATGTTACTTTGTTCAAAATCCTCCAGTGATTTCCCATCTCAGAGTAAAAGCCAAAGATCACACACTATGGCCCTTAGTTACCTCTCTGTTCTCACGTCTTTCTCTCTCATTCCATTCCAGCAACCTTGGCCTCCTTGCCAGTCTTCAAACACATCAGTCACCCTCCCATCTCAGACCATTGGCAGTTGCTTTTTCTCTTGTCTGGAATGCCCCAAATGTCTGCTGTTTTGTTTCTTCATTAACATTGATTCATTATTCAAATTGTGACCTTCTCAGTATGGCCTTTCTTTGCCACACAATCTAATAATGAAATCTTGATCTCACAACACATTTATATGTGAACTTTTGGAATTCTGTGGATGGATTCTCAAGGATGTGTCTGCATGTGTGCACTTGCAAGCTTTTTATTTTAGGAGGATGTTACAAACCATGAATTTATCCTCTGTGATGCAATGTAAAGATAAAAACTGTTCATTGTCTGCTCATAGTTTTAGGTAAAAAATCATGTTAAAAAAAGCTAAAATATTAGAAGCTTAGGACAAAATTTACATAGAAAATGTATTATTTTAATAAATTGGTAAAAATATTGAAAGATATAAAGGTGCTATGAAGTGATATTCATCTTTCATATATTCTTATATTTAGATTGTAAGCATAGTTACTAGCATAATTAATGAATTATAAATTCTCATACATATAATCTGTATATTTAAAAAATTTTTACAAATAATTATGTCTTAGAATATGTTTTCAGTCTTGACTGAAGGCAAAGGAAATCAATCTATGACTTATTACAGTTTTTCATCAGTTTAATTCTATAAAGTACCATTGTTTTTAGAACATGCAAGAAAATAGGAAAAAGATTAGCAGCAAAACCCAGCATAAGTGGATTAGCCACCTGAGCAGTCTTGAAGGTAATCCTCTTTATTTGGGAGGAAAATATGCTAAATTGAGAATTTATATATTTTTGGTATTAAGATTTGTTAACAAAAGGAAATTGAAAATGTGTCTCAATGTTTTTTCTGGAATATTAACTTTATTTCGGTATATGTGCTTCAGTATCATATACGATCTAGAAAAGTTAATCCGGTTGCTATCTGTGACATATCAAAATTTATCATACCACAACTTGTACAGAGAAATTGCTGGTCCTTTATCTTGACTATAACTGACTGGAAATTCATGAGCCTCATGTTTGTGTTAGGGTAAAATTTAACCCTGACCAATATACAATTTTGTCAGCTCTAATAATTTAAATTGTTGCTATTTATAACCTTTAGACTTTGGAGAATATTTGTTCCTGCTCTTCTACAAACTGGTGTCTGAGGGAATGTAGAAAGGTCTTTTATAATCTTTTGATGTTTTAGATAGTGGAACATAAGTCCTTATTCTGGACCTTTGGTGTAGATGGTTTGATTGCCTTTGAGAGGTGAGTGGTCTTCTTAGGAATTTCTTCTGGTATAATTGGTTGGTTTCTGGGACTACTGTTAATTGATTTTCGTAAGCTTGATAGAGAAGGTTGGTGGCCCTTTGGAAGGCATGATCTTTCTTCAGTTCCAATTGGAACATTATAATATTCTTCATCCATCCTCTTGGTTGAGAGTATCTATTTTTACAAAATTTAAATAAGAATTTCTGGACCTAAACTCAGCTTCTGAGTTACCTAGGCCAGATACAATTTAAAGATTATGAAACTCCATCTTCAATGCTTTCTTATACAACTTCATTACTTCTTATCTCTGTTGTGTTATCTACATTCTCTTGAATTCACTCCACGTTTTATTTTTTTTAACACCTTTATTGGAGAATAATCGCTTTACATTTTTGTGTTAGTTTCTGCTGTATAACAAAGTAAACCAGCTATATGTATACATATAACCCCATATCCCCTCCCTCTTGTGTCTCCCTCCAATCCTCCCTAACCCATCCTTCTAGGTAGTCAAAAAGCACCGAGCTGAACCCCCTGTGCTATGCAGCTCCTTCCCACAAGCTATTTTGCATTTGGTAGTATGCATAAATACATGACACTCTCTCACTTCTTCCCAACTTACCATTCCTCCTCCCCGTGTCCTCAAGTCCACTCACTACATCTGCATGTTTATTCCTGCCTTGTCCCTAGGTTCTTCAGAACCTTTTTTTATTTTATTTTTTAGATTCCATATATATGCATTACAATACAGTATTTGTTTTTCTCTTTGTGACATTCTTCACTCAGTGTAACAGATTCTAGGTCCATCTACCTCACTGCAAATAACCCAACTTCATTTCTTTTTATGGCTGAGTAATATTCCATTGTATTATGTGTCATATCTTCTTTATCCATTCATCTGTCAATGGACACTTAGGCTGCTTCCATGTCCTGGCTATTGTAAATAGTGCTGCAATTAATATTATGGTCCATGACTTTTTGAATTATAGTTTTCTCAGGGTATATACCCAGTAGTGGGATTGCTGGGTCATATGGTAGTTCTTTTTTTAGTTTTTTAAGGAACTGCCATACTGTCCTCCATAGTGACTATATCAACTTATATTCCCAACAAGAGTGCAAGAGGGTTCCCTTTTTTCCACACCTTCTCCAGCATTTATTGTTTGTAGACTTTTTGATGATGGCCATTCTGACCAGTGTGAGGTGATACCTCATTGTAGTTTTGATTTGCATTTCTCTAATGATTAGTGATGTTGAGCATTCTTTCATGCGTTTGTTGGCAATCTGAATATCTTCTTTGGAGAAATGTCTATTTAAGTTTTCTGCCCATTTTTGGATTGGGTTGTCTGTTCTTTGGATATTGAGCTGCATGAGCTGCTTGTAAATTTTGGAGATTAATCCTTTGTCAGTTGCTTCATTAGCAAATATTTTCTTCCATTCTGAGGGTTGTCTTTGTGTCTTGTTTATGGATTCCTTTGCTCTGTAAAACCTTTTAAGTTTCATTAGGTTCCATCTGTTTATTTTTTTTTTATTTCCATTTCTCTAGGAGGTGGGTCAAAAAGGATTTTTCTATGATTTATATCATAGAGTGATCTGCATATGTTTTCCTCTAAGAGTTTTCTAGTGTCTGGCCTTATATTTAGGTCTTTAATCCATTTTGAGATTTTTTTAAAATTTATTATTATTTTTTTGTGGTACACAGGCCTCTCACTATTGTGGCCTCTCCCACTGTGGAGCACAGGCTCTGGATGTACAGGCTCAGCAGCCATGGCTCACAGGCCCAGCCACTCCATGGCATGTGGGATCTTCCCAGACCGGGGCACGAACCTGTGTCCTCTGCATCAGCAGGCAGACTCTCAATCACTGCGCCACCAGGGAAGCCCTTGAGTTTATTTTTGTGTATGGTGTTAGGGAGTGGTGTAATTTCATTCTTTAACCTGTAGCTGTCCAGTTTTCCCAGCACCACTTATTGAAGAAGCTGATGTCTTCTCTTCATTGTATATCCTTGCCTCCTTTATCAAAGATAAGGTGATCATATGTGCGTGTGTTTATCTCTGTGCTTTCTAACCTGTTCCTTTGATCTACATTTCTGTTTTTGTGCCAGTAACATACTGTCCTTATTATTGTGGCTTTGTGGTATAATCTGAAGTCAGGGAGCCTGATTTCTCCAGCTCCATTTTTCTTTCTCAAGATTTCTTTAGCTATTCAGGGTCTTTTGTGTTTCCATATACATTGTACAATTATTTGTTCTAGTTCTGTGAAAAATGCCATTGGTATTTTGATAGGGATTGCATTGAATCTGTAGATTGCTTTGGGTAATATAGTCATTTTCACCATGTTGATTCTTCCAATTCAAGAACATTGTATATCTCTTCATCTGTTTGTAACATCTCTAATTTCTTTCAGCAGTGTCTTAGACTTTTCTGCAACAGGTCATTTGTCTCCTTAGGTAGGTTTATTCCTAGGTGTTTTATCCTTTTTTTTGCAATGGTAAATGGGAGTGTTTTCTTAATTTCTCTTTCAGATTTTTCATCATTAGTGCATAGAAATGCAGGATATTTCTGTGAATTAATTTTGTATCTTGCTACTTTACCAAATTCATTGATTAGATCTAGTAGATTTCTGGTAACTTCTTTAGGATTCTCTATGTATAGTGTCATGTCATCTGCAAACAGTGACAGTTTTACTTCTTCTTTTCTGATTTGGATTCCTTTTATTTCTTTTTCTTCTCTAATTGCTGTGGCTAAAATTTCCAAAACTATGTTGAATAAAAGTGGTAAGAGTGAGCAACCTTGTATTGTTTCTGCTACTAGCGGAAATGGTTTCAGTTTTTCACCATTGGGAATGATGTTGGCTGTGGGTTTGTCATATATGACCTTTATTATGTTGAGAAAAGTTCCCTCCATTTCTATTCTCTGGATGGCTTTTTATCATAAATTGTTGTTGAATTTTGTCAAAAGCTTTTTCTGCACCTTTTGAGACGATCATATGATTTTTATCATCCATTTTGTTAATATGGTGTATCACATTGTTTGATTTGTGTATATGGAAGAATCCTTGGATCCCTGGGATAAACCTCACTTGATCATGGTGTATAATCCTTCTGGTGTCAGGGTAATCATGGCCTCGTAGGATGAGTTTGGGAGTGTTCCCTCCTCTGCTATATTTTAGAAGAATTTGATAGGGATAGGTGTTTTTTAGGTCTTCTCTAAATGTTTGATAGAATTCACCTTTGAAGCCATCTGGTCCTGGGCTTTTGTTTGTTGGAAGATTTTTAATCACAGTTTCAATATCAGTGCTTGTGATTGCCCTATTTATATTTTCTATTTCTTCCTGGTTCAGTCTCAAAAGGTTGTGCATTTCTAAAATTTGTCCATTTTTTCCAGGTTGTCCATTTTATTGGCATATAGTTGCTTGTAGTAATCTCTCATGATCCTTTATATTTCTGCAGTGTCAGTAGTTACTTCACCTTTTTCTTTTCTAATTCTAATGATTTGAATCTTCTCGCTTTTTTTCTTGATGAGTTGGGCTAATGGTTTATCAATTTTCTTTATCTTCTCAAAGAACAAGCTTTAAGTTTTATTGATCTTTGCTATCATTTCCTTCATTTCTTTTTCATTTATTTCTGATCTGAAATTTATGATTTCTTTCCTCCTGCTAACTTTGGGTATTTTTCCTTCATCTCTCTCTAATTGCTTTAGGTGTAAGATTAGTTTGTTTATTTGAGATATTTCTTGTTTCTTGAGGTAGGATTGTATTGCTATATTTTTCCCTCTTAGAACTGGTTTTACTCCATCCCATAGGTTTTGGGTCATCGTGTTTTCATTGTCATTTGTTTCTAGGTATTTTTTGATTTCCTCTTTGATTTCTTCAGTGATCTCTTGGTTATTTAGTAGCATAATGTTTAACCTCTATGTGTTTGTAATTTTTAAAAGTATTTTTCTTGTAATTGATATATAGTCTCATAGTGTTGTGGTCAGAAACGATACTTAATACAATTTTAATTTTCTTAAATCTACCAAGGCTTGATATGTGACTCAAGGTATGATCTACCCTGTAGAATGTTCCATGAGCACTTGAGAAGAAAGTGTATTCTGTTGTTTTTGGATGGAATATCCTATAAAAATCAATTAAGTCCATCTTGTTTATTTTGTCATTTAAAGCTTGTTTTTCCTTATTTATTTTCATTTTGAATGATCTGTCCATTGGCGAAAGTAGGGTGTTAAAGTCCTCTACTATAATTTTGTTACTGTTGATTTCCCCTATTATGGTTGTTAGCATTTGCCTTATGTACGGAGGTGCTCCTATGTTGGGTGCATAAATTTTTACAATTGTTATACCTTCTTCTTGAATTGATCTCTCAATCATTATGTAGTGTCCTTCTTTTTCTCTTGTAATAGTCTTTATTTTAAAGTCTATTTTACATGATATGAGTATTCCTACTCCAGCTTTCTTTTGATTTCCATTTGCATAGAATATCTTTTTCCATCCCCTCAATTTCAGGCTGTATGTATCCTTAGGTCTGAAATGGGTGTCTTGTAGACAGCATATATATGGGTCCTGTTTTTTTATCCATTCAGCCACTCTATGTCTTTTGGGTGGATTAAATGTAAATTTAATTCATTTGCATTTAAGGTAATTATCAATATGTATGTTCCTATTCCTATTTTCTTAATTGTTTTCAGTTTGTTATTGTAGGTCTTTCCTTCTCTTGTGTTTCCTGTCTAGAGAAATTCCTTTAGCACATGTGAAGCTGGTTTGGTGTTGCTGAATTCTTTTAGCTTTTGCTTGGCTGTATAGCTTTTAATTTCTCAATCAAATCTGAATGAGGTCATTGCTGCATAGAGTAATCTTAGTTGTAGGTTTTTCCCTTTCATCACTTTAAATATGTCCTACCACTCCCTTCTGGCTTGCAGAGTTTCTGCTGAAAGATCAGATGTTAACCATATGGGAATTCCCTTACATGTTATTTTGCTTTTCCCTCACTACTTATAATATTTTTTCTTTGTATTTAAATTTTGATTCTTTAATTAATATATGTCTTGGCTGTTTCTCCTTGGATTTATCCTGTATAGGACACTGTGCACTTCCTGGACTTGATTGACTATTTCCTTTCCCATATTAGGGAAATATTCAACTATAATCTCTTTTAATATTTTCTCCATCCCTTTCTTTTTCTCTTCTTCTTCTAGGACCCCTGTAATTAGAATGTTGTTACATTTAATGTTGTCCAGAGGTTTCTGAGACTGTCCTCAATTCTTTTCATTCTTTTTTCTTTAGTCTGCATTGCAGTAGTTATTTCCACTATTTTATCGTCCAGGTCACTTATTCGTTCTTCTACCTACCTCAGTTATTCTGCTATTGATTCCTTCTAGAGAATTTTTAATTTCTTTTATTGTGTTGTTCATCACTGTTTGTTTGCTCTTTAGCTCTTCTAGGTCCTTGTTAAGTGTTTTTTATATTTTCTCCATTCTATTTCCAAGATTTTTGATCATCTTTACTATCATTACTCTGAATTCTTTTTTCAGATAGACTGCCTATTTCCTCTTCATTTTTTTGGTCTGGTGTTTTTTTCCCTTGCTCCTTCATCTGCTGTGTATTTCTCTGTCCTCTCATTTTGCTTAATTTACTGTGTTTGGGGTCTCCTTTTCACAGTCTGCATGTTCATAGTTCCAACTGTTTTTGTTGTCTTCCCCCAATGGGTAAAGTTGTTTCAGTGGATTGCGTAGGCTTCCTGGTGGAGGGGACTTGTGTCTGTCTTCTGGTGGATCATGCTGGACCTTGTCTTTATAGCTGTCAGAACCAAGTCCAATGGTGTGTTTTGGGGTGTCTGTGAACTTATTATGATTTTATGCAACCTCTCTGCTAATTGGTGGGTTTGTGTTCCTGTCTTGCTAGTTGTTTGGCATGGAGTGTCTAGCACTGGAGCTTGCTGTTCGTTGAGTGGAGCTGGGTTTAAGAATTGAGGTGGAGATATCTGGGAAAGGTC
Organism: Pseudorca crassidens; assembly: GCF_039906515.1. Lineage (NCBI taxonomy): Eukaryota > Metazoa > Chordata > Mammalia > Artiodactyla > Delphinidae > Pseudorca > Pseudorca crassidens. The sequence goes on along the minus strand of NC_090300.1, from coordinate 112,593,503 downwards.
ACACTGATTGATATTACATGAGGCCAGGAGATCTCTGGTAGTCCAATGTCCTGAAAGAAGAAAGAAAGAAAGAAAGAAAGAAAGAAAGAAAGAAAGAAAGAAAGAAAGAAAGAAAGAAAGAAAGAAAGGAAGGAAGGAAGGATAGAAGGAAGGAAAGAAGGAAGAAAGAAAGAAAGAAAGAAAGAACAGAAGGAAGGAAGGAAAGAAGGAAGAAAAGAAGAAAGAAGGAAAACAAAAGAATAGCAAAAAAGAAAAAATAAGGAAAGGGAGAATACAACAGAAATTGTAGAATGAGTAATTCTATTTTCATTTCAGTCACATATTTATTTTCATTTAAATGTCTATACACTCATGTTGTGTAATGTTATAAATATATTTATTAATGTCAAAAAATGAAAATAAAAAAATTAAACCTTTGGAAACCACTGCACTAACACTAACCCTCTCTTTCTGAATGATATAATTTAAGTAGGCATGGCAAATTTTCATTAATATAGAAAGATTTTCTTTCCTGGTAGGCCTTGTATAGTGTGTATCTGTGTGTGTGTGTGTGTGTGTGTGTGTGCACGCGCATGTGAACACATGGAGAATGGGCATGGCTTTATGATCATCCTTACCTAAAACCACAAGGGTGAATTTATCAGTCAACATCTCAATATTCAATCTTAGTGTTTTCCCTGTTCTCTCTCAGGTTCTAGTGTTACTCTTTGTCCTTAACTCTTTGGCTTGAAGTGAATGCCGTCTGGTCTAGATTATAAGAAGGAGCATGGTATCAAGTTCTGGCTATCTGGGACCTCTTAATTTAGCTCTGGCTATAGTGTGATTAATTGTGCAATCTCTTTCTAGCTCTCATGTTTGGAATCTTTCTTCAGTTTGCTGTCTCCACATAGTCTGCAAGCCATTTGGGCCTCAGATGCTGCTATTGGAATTGGGTCTTCTCTCATGAGATGCTGTTGATCTTCTATGAGATACATTTATGTGACATCAAAACAATCAAACAGGAGACTGTGGCAATCCAAATATAATGATAATGGTCCACCCCTATTTTCCATCTGAGTATAGATAGATAGATATAGGTATCAATTAATCATTAGGGCCTGGTTTCCTCTTCTTTATATTAAGGGACTTAATACTATCTTAGATATATTTATCATAGTTTGCTACTGTTTCTCAGCTAACAAGCAGAGATCAGGAAGTAAAATTTCAGTGTCTAAAACTAGGAAATTGTATCAAGAATGGCAGATTTCTCTCCCACTCCATCCCACCCACACAAAGAATTTAGGATGCATTGATTGATGAAGTGATTTTACTTGATAGTCAAGTTTGTTGGTAAATGAATAAGATGTAAAGGAAGTTGTATGAATTGGTTGAAATGATCACGTAGGAGCAAAGCAGAGTGCCTGCAAAAAATGGAGTCCTTAGTTTAAAAGTGGATCAGGTAAAAAGAGAAGTTGAGGGCTTCCCTGGTGGCACAGTGGTTGAGAGTCCGCCTGCCGATGCAGGGGACACGGGTTCATGCCCCAGTCCGGGAAGATCCCACATGCCGCGGAGCAGCTGTACCCGTGAGCCATGGCCGCTGAGCCTGCGTGTCCGGAGCCTGTGCTCTGCAACGGGAGAGGCCACAACAGTGAGAGGCCCGCTTACCACAAAAAAAAAAAAAAAAAAAGAAAAGAAAAGTTGAGCAGAACCAAACAGCAAATTCAAAAACACTAATATTAGAGAATAAGGGAAATTGTGCAAACTGACAGCAGCATTTTCAACTTGTTGATGTACAATCAAATGCAATCACAGTAACAATAGGGTAGGAATGATAAGAGAAAATTGACATTTATTGAGTTCATGTGTTAGAGGCAGGGCTTGGTATTTTTGCATATAGTGCAATTTCTCACCATGTGTGATAAGTGTTTCCCCATTGCAGATGAATATGTTGGAATCATAATTTTCTAAAGTTGAGTCTAGAATTTTCAACATTCTAGTAGACACATCTATGTAATGAATAAATAAGCTCTTTTCTCATCAAATTTCCTTCACTCACTCTGTTCTCATCTCTTAAATTGTTTTTCCTACTTCAACTGTATGAAAATGGAAAGCTGAATTAATTACATCCTTCAAGTTATATCCTTTTATTATTATTTGTTAGTATAGGACCCTCTCATTTGATTTTATATTTTTCTCCTTTATCCTCATCCTCAATTCCTGGTCCCAACTCAGACACCTATTTTATTGTTTTTTATGTCTTTAAAAGTGAATGTATATTTTAAAAATTCAGTTCTGTTTTCTGTGTGTTTGAATGTTTACATAAATTGTTTAAATGCATTATTTTTTTTCAGTAAATGTTAATACCAATAACTAGAGCCTGATGTCAAAGATGGAGACTACCTTCTCCTTTATCCCATACCTCTCAGTCCCGTCAACTCTGCATTTAGTATCTCTGGCAATTATACCATTTTCTGTAGTCTAAATGCTATGCTTTAGTTCTGGTCCTCATTTATCTTCTTATCTGAGTTTTAGTAAGAATTCTGTAATTATTCTGATTTTGAAATTAACTCTTCTCTCCAAACTTCTGTCTCCCATTCAGGCCCATCCTCTACATACATGACTCATTTGGAGTTTCTAAAAGCAAATACATGCTTGGAAATTGCTGCACAAACAATTCACTGAGGGAATGCTCTCCACAGAAAGGAAATGATGGATACAGGATACAGATGGAGAGAAAAGATAGGCCAGAATGTGGTGGTTTCTATGCATATCTACACTCATACTGATCCCTCAGGGTGTGCTGGAGCAGGAACTACTTTATAGGGTTAGTGCTTGTTTTTGACAACCTTGTATGGGTATACCTCATTTTATTGCACTTTGCTTTACTGTTCTTCACATACATTGCATTTTCTTACACATAGAATTTTTGTACTAACTCTGCATCAAACTGGTCTATCAGCACCATTTTCCAACAACATTTACTCGCTTTGTGTCTCTGTGTCACATTTTGTTTATTCTTGCAATATTTTAACCTTTTTCATTATTATTATATTTGCTATGGTGATCTGTAATCACTGATCTTTGATGTTATTATTGTAATTGTTTTGAGACACCATGAAATGTGCCCTATAAGATGGCAAACAATAGATTAATATTGTGTGTGTTCTGACTGTTAGACTGATTGACTGTTCCCTCATCTCTCTCCCTCTCCTCTGCCCCCTCTATTCCCTGGGACACAGCAATGTTGAAATTAGGCAAATTAATAACCCTACAATGGCCTCTAAGTGTTCAAGTGAATGGAAGTTGTGAATGCAAGGGAAAAGTTGTTGAAAGAAATTAAAAGTGTTATTCCAGTGAACACACAAATGATCAGACAGTGAAATAGCCTTATTGTTGATATAGAGAAAGTTTTAGTGGTCTGGATAGAAGAACAAACCAGCCACAATACTCCCTTAAGCCTAATCCAGAGAAAGACCCTAACTCTCTTCCATTCTGTGAAGGCTGGGGCATTGAGGAAGTTACAGAAGAAAAGTTTGAAGCCAAACTTTCATGAGGTTTATGGAAAGAAACTATCTCCATAACATAAAAGTGCAGGGTGAAGCAGCAAGTGCTGATGTAGAAGCTGCATCAAGGTATCCAGAAGATCAAGCTAAGATAATTAATAAAGGTGGCTACACTAAATAATAGATTTTCAGTGTAGTCAAAACAGCCTTATATTGAAAGAAGATGCCATGAAGGGCTTTCATAGTTAGAGAGGAGAAGTCAATGCCTGGCTTCAAAGATTCAAAGGATAGGCTGACTCTCTTGTTAGGGGCTAAGGCATCCATGGTGACTTTAAGTTGAAGCCAGTGCTTATTTACCGTTCTGAAATCCTAAAGACCTTAAGAATTATGCTAAATCAATTCATCCTGTGCTCTACAAATGGAACAACAAAGCCTAGATGATGGCACATCTGTTTATAACATGGTTTACTAAATACTTTAAACCCACTGCTAAAACCTATGACTCAGAAAAAAAATTCCTTTCAAAATATTACTGCTCATTGACAATGCACCTGGTCACTGAAGAGCTCTGATGGAGATGTACTGTGAGGTTCATGTTGTTTTCATGCCTGCTAACACTACATCCATTCTGCAGCCCGTGGATCAAGGAGTAATTTTGACTTCAAGTCTTATTGTTTACATTATTTTATTATTATTATACATTTATTAAGGATAGAGCTACCATAGTTAGTGATTACTATGATGGACCAGGGCACAGTAAATTGAAAATCTTCTGGGAAGGATTCACTGTTCTAGATGCCACTAAAAACATTCACACTCTTAATGGGAAGAGGTAAAAAAAAAAAAATCAACATTCACAAAAGTTTGGAAGAATCTGATTCCTAACCCTTATGGATGACTTTGAGGGGTTCAAGACTTTTGTGGAGAAAGCAACTGAAGATGTGGTGGAAAGAGCAAGAAAACTGGAACTAGAAGTGAAGCCTGAAGATGTGACTGAATTGCTACTATCTCATGATAAAACTTAAATGGATGAGGAGTTGCTTCTTATGGATAAGCAAAGTAAGTGGTTTCTTGAGATGGAAACTACTCTGTGAAGATGCTGTGAAGATTGTTGAAATGACAATAAAAGATTTAGAATATCACATAAACTTAGTTGGTAAAGCAGTGGCAGGGTTTGAGAGGATTGACTCCAATTTTGAAAGAAGTTCTACTGTGGGTAAGATGCCATCAAATAACATTGCCTGCTACAGAGAAATTGTTCATGAAAGGAAGAGTCAGTCAATTCAACAGACTTCATTGTTGTCTTATTTTAAGAAATTACCACAGCCACCCCAACCTTCAGCACCCATCACCCTGAACAGTCAGTCAGCAGCCGTCAATTTTGAGGCAAGACACTACTAGCAAAAAGATTACTACTTGCTGAAGTCTCAGATGATGGTTAGCATTTTTATCAATAAAGCAGTTTTAAATTAAGATATGTACATTGTTTTCCAGACATAATGCTATTTCACACTTAATAGATAACTGTATAGTTATGTTTACACATAACTTTTATATGCACTGGGAAACCAAAAAAATTGTGTGACTCACTTTATTTTACACAACTTTACTGCAGTTGTCTGGAACTGAACTCCCATATATATGAGGTGTGCTTGTATACCTCCATGTCAGTCAGTTGTTTTGCCTGTGGAGCCCTCCAGACAGAGAGGAGCATAACATACTGGGTATAGCAGGTCACCACGGATGAGGGCAGTTCTCTAAAGGGGATAACTATGAGCCACAGCAGCAGCAGCAGCAGCTGCAGCAGTTTTGGGAAGAAATAGGCTCAGAAAAGGCTATCTAACAGAGCACAAACCACATCCATTACATCATCCAAGTGATTTACTAAAACGTTCCACTCCCCTGTTGACAATCTTTCAGTGGTTTCCTACAGGCTTCAATATTAACTCCAAATTACATAACATTGCATGCTTTTGCTCCCTTTCAGTTTATCCATATTTACAACTTATTTATATGGATCTCTTTATAACTTTTAAAATGCTATCTTCTACATGTATTTGTACCCTTTTTGAACAAATGGCTCCATTTTCATATCAGCTTTCCTAGTTTAGCTAAAATTTTACTTCCTCCTAAACACCTAACCACATCCTCAATCCCCTAGATCCCTGTCTTGAACATAGACCTTTCTATGCATATCCACCTAGCATGTATAATACTCTAGTATAAGTATCTGCTCACTGTTCTTCTACCTCACTAAACAGAGATTTCTTCAAGAACAGGACTGTGGGTTTTATGTCTTTATCATATATATTAATATATGATAAACATTGAATATATTTTTTCATAAATAAATGAATTAATGAGGCTTACACTGTTAAAATCCTCAAGGTAAGAAAAAATGGAATGCATTGTCATGTTTTAAATTCAGTTCTGTCAGGTTCTAATGCCACCTTTCTTTTCATTTTTTCATTTTTTTTTTTACTGTAATAAGGTCTTTGGATTATTACTCTAGGGTATTTGAAATTATGCATCTCTTATTTTATTGGTAACAAGATTATCTCATTTGTATATTTAGACAAATAATCTTATATTTGAAGTTGAAGATTAGTATAGGTGTTTATATCTCCAAGGGCTACTCTGGGATCATATGAGCTCCCCATGACTAATCTACTAATGCCAAGACTGATATTTTTCCAATAGCAAATTGTGTTCCTAAGTAGGACTCTGCAGGATTATGCTACACTCAGTTATGGTAGCTATTATAATTTTGTGTGGATATATGGTACCACTTCTATTTATCCAGATTTTTATTTTGCTTATTTCCAAACTTATATTCTGTAGTCCACTGAAGGGGCAACAGGAAAATTAATTAACTTTCCTGTCATTGTTGTCATACTTTCTTCCATTTTTCCTTTTCCTGTGAGATCCCTGGAACAATCCTTTCAATTATTTGATCTGTTTTCTTTTCCTCATTAACACTTCAAGAATATTTCTATTTATGTATTACATCATCTTCTCTTGCCTTTCTGTTAATTTCTTGAAGTTCACATGCCTACTATACATATTTATGCAGCATAAATATTTTCACTCAAAAAACACCACATAATATTCAGTATGACTTTCATGTTAGCATGCAGCTCTTTACGTTAAAAAAAAAAAAAAGCTGATACCTTTCAGTTAGATGTTGTTAAGATCCATGTTTTTACCTAGTCTTCTGCAGAATATCTTATTTTTCATCCATGTTCTCTGTCATCAACTGATCTTTTTCTCCATTGCAAATGAATCTGAGTCAAAATGGTCATTATCTTATGTTGCTACTTGGATAATAACTTCAGTCTCTCTGTTTGCACTTGCTCTCTCTTTAAACTCAAATGTAGAGACTTTATCAACTGTACCTCTGTGCTATATAGAACTGCACCTTATTCATTCTAATGAGTAAATCAAGTCTTCTTTGGCTTCTGATTTTGATAGAAAAAAACAAACAAAAAAAAACTTCTAAGTTGAATTCGACCAGAGCAAGTTTTCTCCACTTTTTAAAAGTCATTGATTCCAAGTAACATCCTAGGTTATACTTTCAGACATGCTTCTCGCTATAGCACTCTGAAGTTTCTCTTTTTAACAATTTCATTTCCACTAGGCCTGCACTATAGAAGCAGTGCCTAGAAACATTTTTGCTATCGAAGTTTTGACAGAAGCTTGAATCAGGTTCAGCATAGGTTACAAGGATGACAACTGGAAAGTAACCCAGAGATAAGCCCAGCACTAATTACTGACAAGAAAGCCTGGATAATATTACCTCTTTGGTGCTGAACATCTATTTTGTTCAATCTACTAGGTTACAGGCACTTGCTCCTTTAATTCTGAGTTATTGTTAAGAAGCAAGTGGTATTTCCATTTCACAGATGATGTTTAGCAAGGTTAAGCAATTTGTTCAAGAACCTTGAGCTTGTAAATGGCAAGGCTGGGATCTGCCTCATGCCATCTCCTTAGTTAAACAGTCATTCATTTGATCTGAGCTTTCTATGATTAGTTTTCTCAACTCTCTCTTGGATTTATTTACCATGCACTTATGTTGTACCCTCTATTTGCCAGGCGCTGTAAGGGCTTTAAAAGTATAAAAAATGTTTACTCATAACAATTCTACAAGTTATGCATTGTCATCTTTGTTTCAGAGAAGAGGAAACTGGGGCCAAAAACTTTCAGTAACTTGCTCAAGATCACAGAGCATATGAATACTTTCTTTTCAATATATGGACATATATAACTAGACTTTGCCATGTAATAAAGTCATTGCATATTTGGAAATTTAGTTTTGTTTTAAAGTAGGTTTATATTCAGAAGTAGAAGGTTTTGTTTGAGCTCTAGCAATCAATTATCCATGCCTGGAAGACATTTACCTTTTAAGCCTCAGTTGCTCTAATTGCCACTACCACTGTTTCCTTTGGCAGCTGCTAGACTACTTCTAGGTTGAGAAACTTGGGATTAATAACAGTTTCTAGGAGACATACATTAGAGATCCAATATATTTCATTGATGACACATGCCCTACTTCCTCAATATCCTTCACTCTAGTCAAGGCTCTCTGTGACTGGAAGAAAGAAATACTTTGCAGCCTCCCTAGAACTTACAGGCTGCTGACAAGGACCATTAACTAATTTAGATTTAAGAGTCTGTGGGATTGCTGGCTAGAACTACTACAGTGATGCCATGTGTTATTAAAGGTTTGCTTCTGTCAGACACTCTCCAATTCTGCCTGTGTCTCATATTTCTTCTCACTGGAACTTAATGCACTGGAAACTGGTGTGTATGTGTGTTTATTGTTTATAGGAACATACAACGTAGTATGAATAAAATGTAGATTTTATAGTATGCAATCAGATGAATAATTTACTACATGTATAGCATTAATAAGATCAGGAAAAAAATGTGTTATCATTGGTTACAGTGGTCCTCTATGATGTTATTTGATGTGATGTTCTTCACATGAATTGCTATGACAGTTTTTATATCTTTTCATTTAATGCTGATAGCAGTGTGCAAATAGGTTTGCCACATAAGAATTACCTGTCCCACAAGTTCATTTTCAATGGCATTCTAAAGATCAACCATCCTTACAGGAGTTAAGAAAGATTTATAGAATCATTGCATTGCAAATCCTTAGAAAGAAAGAAAAAAAATTACTGACAGTTTTGTGTAGAAGAGAATATTAAAAAGTACACTATTTTTATTTAGATTTAACTGATATACAATAAAAATATAAAAATCAATTGTCCATGTAATCAAATTTCAATGTATTTTCTTCACATGTTAAACAACATGTCCCGAGAAATCCATTTAAGAAGTCTACTAGAACCAATAAATAACTAACATGTTAAAAAGGTAGAAATTCCAACATGTTATTCACTATACAAAGCAGTGGTTTATACAGATTATCTAGATATAGGTTATCAAGCAGAACTAGAAATTATCCAACTTCCATATTTGTAGGTCCACATTTGCTTGGTCAGAGAGAACTAAAAATACTACTGAAAGAAAAACTAGCATCTTATAATATTTTGGTTGAATATGTATACATACATACAAAAATATATACACATATAAGCAACACATATATATATATACATATATACACACAAAACTATATTTTAAATGTTCTAACCTCTTGCATATAGGTGATGCTAATCTTATATGCTGTTTCAAAAATAACAAAGGCACTCACTAAAGTTAACCATTTTAACTGTGCATGAAGAAAGAAACTCTCAAAAGTCACTACATGATTTATTTCCTTGTGACTACTGAGCTGATTATGTATTTTCCATTATTTTGTGGACGCACTTGACATATTATTATATGCTACTTTATATGCTACAAGGATAAGGGAATATTTATTCTTATGCTTCTGCATTTGTAAAGGATTGCAGATATCATTTAAAAATCAGGTACATAAAAGAAATATAATACAAAGAAGCATCTACATTCTAAAAGGCCTAAAAATGGAAATGCCTAGTGTTAGAAGTTCAAAATACAGCTGATTGTAGTCAACTTAGTGTAGAATTTGAGGTTCATTGGTTTATAAATTTGTAATAGATCGTTAGTTCTTTGAGGATAGTGGTTGAATCTTGTATGTCCACTGGACAGTATAATTTCTTGCATATTATTTATAAAAACTTACAAAAAGTAAATCAATGAATTCAGAGCCTTGGAAAAAAGGTATTGCTTTTCTTTCAAAATATTGACTCTACTTTCCTCATCTTCCTCTCATCTACTCTTTCCTACACTTATACTGGAAATAATATTAATAGCTTCCTTCACACCTCAAGTTCTTTCTTTTGTAGTACACAAATCATGTTGCCACTTTCTGTTCCTAAATCTTTCATAGATTTAGACATTTTAAAGGACAGTTTAAGAATGTTTCAGAACTTCACATTACCTACAGGAAAAAGTCTATTTTTCTTAATACAGAGTTTAATGACAACAAAATCCTCACCCTAATTAATTTCTTAGGCCTTGTGTCAGTCACTTCAACATTCTCTTTACCAGCTCTGCTCCCAATGTCTTTCCTCTATGTCTATTTTAGTGAATCTTCAACCTTAATATATTGAATTTTTATTTAATATTTGCTTTTTACTCCAAACTATACCAGTCTCTGATTATGCAAATGTCTCAAGTAAGGCACAATCCCTATTTATTTGTGTATCTGCTTGACTCCTAATCTTCCACATTTCTCTTCTGTCTCTCTTACACTAGTGAAATGATACTCATTTTTCATGATCTGCTTTTTCTTGGAAGGCATTTCCAATGTCAAAGAAAGAACTAATTATTTTTGCACTCTGTATTCCCATAACACTTTGTCCATATCACTGGCACAGCTCTAATAATTATGAGATACAGTTAGTTACATAAATTCATTGTTCCACAAATTTTGATGTCCTTGAGATCAGGGAACATATTTTACTCATATATGTATTCCTAGCAAAATATACTGTGGCTTACATGTAATATATATTCAACAATTTCTTGAAAGACAATTTTATTTTAAAAAATAATAAAGTATCCATATGTTTGTGATTAACTTAAATTAAACTCTTTTCCTGCCCCACTCCAAAAAACAATATCTGGAATTGTATGAAATAATATGTATGTATATATATAGGCATATAGTTAGAAGTATTTGTTACTACAAAAAATTAGGAACTGGTGATTGCTGATCTTAGTGATAATTTATCTTTATATTTCAATTTAATACTAATCCTACCATCTATATAAAATATTTTAATAGTAAATGTATAAAGGAGATACCCATAATTATAAAAATCACCATGAAAAACAAAATTATGCTTATAAACAAAAATATCCAGATAAAAATTTACTTCAATCTTAATTATAACTATTTATAATTATATAAATTATATATATCTTAATTATAATTATAATTTTATAGGTAGAAGTGTGCTATTATGAAATGCATTTGGTAAGAGTTAATGGTAATAGTTGCTTTTTAAGGAAGGTTTCTTTGGAAGAGAGGAAATGAAAGTTTTATGAAACTTTTTTATGAAAGTTTTTCAATAAACAACAGTAAACGGATACTCATACCATGTGAATTACAGATGATTGTGTTTTTATAAATAATTTGGTATTGAAAGTGCATGAAACTGTTAATTTGATATATCAGTATAATAGATGATTACTGGTCAAAGATCTAAACAACTTCATTTATTCATCTTGGGCAAAAAAGAAAATAAAATTTCCCTTGACTATGTCCCACAGCTATTATGGGGCTAAATTAAGATGGTGATTACAAAGGCTCTTGAAAAACAAAAGTTTTATTAAAAAATTCGGTGCTGTTATAATTAGTTGTAAATGTTAATGAGCTCTCATAAATGTCTAAAATTAATATTACTTTAATTTTAAAAAGCCAAGTAGTATTTTTTTCTTTTCATTTCTCCTTTACATTTTATTCTTTAAATATTTCCAATGAACATATGGGAGAATTTTCCTCTATTACATGTATAAATTAAACACACACACAAACAGAACACAGACACAGTTTTCTCTGACATATGAGTGACTTTTTTTTCTAACTACATATTTTCCTACATAATTATTCATCTCTGAGGTTCTTGTTTTTCCTTCTTCATGGCCATCTGAATAACAAGGTATTATAGACCTGGTAACTATAACATAGGCAGATTTAAAAGACCATGGTTGCAATACAAGCACACCACAGAGAGAAAGACATTACAGCTTTTAAAATTCAATAAATCTGCTTGCTGTATTTACTTTCATTGTGATAAGCAAGCCTTTCGTTATGGTCATTAATCAAGGTAGATGATGTATTGTTACACCATCGTTACTTTGACATGTGAAAGATTCCATATCCAATTAGCTGCAGAAGGTTATGTTAGATCAGAAAGTCTAGGCTTCTGTCTTCAGTTGTGACTTTGGACTAGACGTTGTCACTTTTAAACTGTTTTCTTTCAGATATAACAAGGAAATTGGGAAAGGATTATTTTTACTATACCTTCTAGGTTTAATATTTTATGATGTTATGAAACATTAACAATTTTGAATTCAAATCCTCACCTTAGACCTGGAGTCTCTGAGGAACATGGCGACAGCCTGAAACATATCTTAGAGGATCATTTAATTGTGATTTCCTCAACACTTACAAGGTGAAAGAGCTCTTACCACCATAGCCTCAAGAGAGGGGAAATGCAAAGATAAAAACAAAACTTGAGAACTAGATCCTTTGGTTTTCTAACCAGGGAAGAAAAATAGAGCTTTAGAAAGGGGCAATGAGAGTTCAAGTTGAAAATGTGAAAACATCCATCCACTTCATAAAACTCTACACCAACTACTATTAGCACGCATTTAAAATTCATTGTCTACTAGAAAAGGTTATAGAAATCAATGTTGAACCTAAGAAAACTACAGACAAGAAGACTGATTGCACCTAAAAACTTATCAAGTTCATTTCTGATAGTATATTAAATTTTTCATATAATATGACTTCTTTCCTTCATTTACCGTGTGTTCTTTCTTTTCCCCAATCTAGGACCTATGAAAAGTTATCCATATAAGCATGACAAAAGATATAAAATGTGTGATGATACTTATAAATGTATGATGCCTCTCCCATGTAAGAGAGTGATGGCAGTGGAGGTGTGGATGTGGGTGTGAGCATGTATTGGTGTTCTTTGTGAGAAACAGTGGCACAGTTATCTTAAAAACCTCCAATGGGCAATGATGCAACATCTTCTAGGTGCGTGCACAGTATAGAGCTCCAGAATATTTTTGTGAATAGGTGCTAAGTCAGTAAGATGTCCTAAGCTGTGGTTTTTAATCCAAACCCAATCATGTCAAAATAAGAAGGAGTCATCAAGATGGAAAGACTAGAAGATCAGGTAGGAAGAAAAAACTTTTAATCAGGGCAGAAAAGCAGTAGGAAAAATCTCTGACTCCAGAACATGGAAGTGAGATATGTTTTTCATCTGTGTCCTCTGACACTTGTAAGTTGTTTGAAAACTCAAGACTACAAACTTGGAGAAACTAAGAATAATTTGATTTGGAAAAAATTTATAAAAGTAATATCTTTGATTGGGGGGTATTTTTTTTGAATAACTAATGTAAAACTATAAAGTAGCCATTTTATTTTTCATGGCTTCTTATAAAGGACATGCCATGTTAAATTTTTTTAAATGTCATTATAAAAAAATATTTTTTTTAAATAGCAATATATATATTGATACCTCCCCAAGGAAACTAATCTATGTATTTTCAGATTTAGTACATGATTCAGTACAGAACAAGAAACCAAAAGAAAAAAAGCCAAAAAATGTACCAACAATCTTTCAAAGTGGTTATAAAATGTTGTAGTTTTATTATTCAAAATTATTGTTTCAAACTTTAATTTCAAATGTGAATTTGTATTATTTTATTATTTTTATTTTGCAAACTCATTATAAACAGCATGAAAAAAATGCATTTCAAAAACAGGAATATTGTTAAATTAGATCTTATGAATTCTTCATGAGACCAAATTTAATGCAATTATTTTTAGAATTACTAGTTAGTAAATACATTTTTTTAGATAAGATTTTCTAAGGAGCTAATATAACAAAGCAACAACTCTGCATGTTTCTTTTAATCAAAGATTTTCATATGACTGCAGTGTTTAAAACTGAATCCTACATTTTGTTTTACTAACAAATTTGAGCTATTATGGAGTCATCTCTCAAGAAATGCAATGATCTAATTAGCCATTTGCTTTTCTTTAAAGACTTGATTCAAATGATAAAGAACTATAAATACATAGGAATATGAACGTGCATATTCATATGGCAAAAAACAGAATTAATTTGAGACACTTATCTATGCATTTTCAGTATAGAATATAAAAATTATATCTAAATATCCAGTGTTCTTTAATGAAAGATTAACATGCAAGGAAAATGTCTAATTATTATTATTATTTCATTTATAAAAGTGTGTGAAATTGTTGTTAAAATCTTTTCTGTAATCTCTCTCTCTCTCTCTCATGGTATATAGCAACAAGAAAATATTTGGCCCTTAAAAGAATAATAAATTGCCATACTTTTAATACTTTAAAGTATCTGCTGTCTATTTGTGTTCAGACATGCCTTGATAATTTTTAATGCATATTGAAACTCACACTAGGGGACTCACACTAGGGGACTCAGATTCTCAATAGGCAAATGTATATTTTACCTTTCTAAAATCAATTTTTTAAATTATGAGTTATTTTGTAAAAAATGATTTTAGGATATAAACTGCAAAATATGTTTGTTCTAGAACAAAAGATAATTCCTGGGAGAAAGAATACATATTCTAGAATTTAAAATATGGCAATATATTATTTCTTTTTCTGGGTCAAATATTTTCTTGTTCTATATATTTTCTTTTAAAAATATTTTGTTGAGATATAGTTGATGTACAATATTATATGTTATAGGTTAAAGGTGATACTCCATTTATAGTTATTATAAAATATTGGCTATATTCCCTGTGTTCTACAATATACCTTCATAGCTTATTTATGTTATACATGATAGTTTGTATCTCTTAATCCTCTACTCCTATCTTGCCCCTCCACCCACCCACCTCCCCACTGGTAACCACTAGTTTGTTCTCTATATCTGTGAGTCCATTTTCTTTTTGTTATATTCACTAGTTTGTTGTATTTTTTACATTCCACATATAAGAGTGATATTATACAGTATTTGTCTTTCTCTGTCTGATTTATTTCACTTAGCATAGATTTATTTTTTATTTTTTTTAATTTTTATTGGAGTATAGTATATTGTTTTAGTTTCTGCTGTACAGCAAAGTGAATCAGTTATACATATACATATATCCACTCCTTTTTAGATTCTCTTCCCATATAGATGATTACAGAGTATTGAGAAGAGTTCACTGTGCTATAGAGTAAGTCCTTATTAGTTATCTATTTTATATATAGTAGTGTGTATATGTCAATTCCAGTCTCCCAATTTATCCCTCCCCCCACCCCCAGCTTTCCCCCCTGGTAATCATAATTTTGTTTTCTACATATGTGACTCTATTTCTGTTTTGTAAGTAAGTACACCATTGATGGAAATGTAAATTGGTACAACCACTATGGATAACAGTATGGAGGTTTATTAAAAAACTAAAAATAGAGCTATCATGTGATCCAGTAATTTCACTCGTGGGCATATATCTGGAGAAAACCATAATTCAAAAAGACACATTCACCCCAATATTCATTGCAGCACTATTAACAATAGCCAGGACATGAAAGCGACCTACATGTCCATCAACAGATGAATAGATGAAGAAGATGTGGTACATCTATACAACGGAATATTACTCAGCCATAAAAAGAACGAAATAATGCCATTTGCAACAACATGGGTGGACTTACAGATTGTCATATTGAGTGAAGTAAGTCAGACAGAGAAAGACAAATATCATATGATATTGCTTATATGTGGAATCTTAAAAAAGGGTAAAAATGAAATTATGTACAAAACAGAAATATAGTTACAGATGTAGAAAACAAATTATGGTTACCAGAGGGTAAGGGTGGGGGGATAAACTGAGAGACTGGGATTGACATATACACACTACTATATATAAAATAGATAACTAATAAGGACCTACTGTATAGCACAAGGAACTCTACTCAATTTTCTACATATATTTCTATATACTTTCTAATAATTATCTCACAGACTTGAATAATTTTAATTTCCCATTTCCCCACAAAGAATCCTCTAGTTCCTGGTTCAAGTGTGAACTCCTCAACTGAGCTTTCCCTGGTCCCTCAAATACAAATATTTCTTCTTTCTCTGAAATTCCACAGCATTTTATCTATCAATGTGCTTTCTTTAAGACACATTTTTTTCCCCTTGTATTACACTTATTTAGGTTTATATCCTCCTTTACTCAACTATAATCTCTATTAGAGACATGTATTGTTGATCAAGCTTTTTATCCTATTAGTAACCAAATAAATACTGTGTATATAATAGGTTTACAAAATATGTGTTGGTAAATAAATAAGTGAGTATCTGGATGTTTGATGTTCATTACTACCTTAATGCACAGAGTCAAAATAAACCTGTTTCTAATAATCTTTCATAAATTTTTATTAAAAATGAAGTAATTAAAACTTTTCAAGATTAAGGAGTCAAAATATCACTTATGCCTCAATTTCATGATCATTTCAAATGGATTTTGTTTGAATTTAAATGTTACAGAACATTACTTCCTATCTTGTCTTTCTTTTGTAACAAGAAAACAAGTTTTAGTGACACAAATAACAATTTCAAAGAAGTGACACATCATGTACTTACCAGTACTTACATCTTGTTTCTTAAATTTTCCTTCTGTATATAAAGCAGTGGCCTTATGAAGTATACATTTTCCTAAGAATAAAAGTTTTCAACACTGAAAATGTGCATGAGATTCTAAAACAGGTTGTTTTTAATATATGCTCAGTTGCAGTTTAAATCAAATGCACAGTGGATGGTGCCTGATATTACTACCACTGAAAGTAGGCTATGAAATATTTGAATCATTATGTGATTCACATAGTGTGAAATGCGAAGTCCCATGGAAATTTGTTGATAAAATAAATGTGAATTTCACTCAAGTTCTCAATTTAAAACTTCAGCCAGATATGAAAGCTAAACTTCTGATGTTTGAAAAATAAAAATAATTTCATATTTATAAGTTAACTTCTATCTATAACGTAAAAGTTTTCATCTTAAACCAAATGTATTGCATCTGCAAATTTGAAATAGTCATTACTGGCATTTCTGTATCTCTTACCAATAACTATTTGGAGCTAGTTTTTTTTTTTTTTTTAATTAGTTTATTTATTTTTGTCTGTGTTGGGTCTTTTTTGCTGCGAGCGGGCTTTCTCTAGTTGTGACGAGCAGGCTACTCTTTGTTGCAGTGCACGGGCTTCTCATTGCAGTGGCTTCTTTTGTTGCAGAGCACAGGCTCTAGGCACGTGGGCTTCAGTAGTTGTGGCAGGCAGCTCAGTAATTGTGGCTCATGGGCTCTAGAGCACAGGCTCAGTAGTTGTGGCACATGGGCTTAGTTGCTCTGCGGCATGTGGGATCTTCCTGGACCAGAGACTGAACCCGTGTCCCCTGCATTGGCAGGTGGATTCTTAACCACTGCGCCACCAGGGAAGTCCCTGGAGCTAGTTTAAATGTCCTGGTTGTACTTTTAAGCAAGAGACTCTACGTGCCAATTATTCTGAATATTTGAGTTGGGGTTTCATCACCTAAAGTCTCAACCTAACATGAAACTTACTTTTTTTTCTTTATTGTATTACTGATTTGTGTTTTTAAAAAACACAGGTAGGAGTGAAAGTAGCAGCATTAACAATAGATAACATTGGCAAGAAAAGCTATAATTTGTGATGTTTGACCATTGTTCTACTCAACATACTTATATACTTTGTTACAACAGTTAACAAGTTATTGTTCAATTAAATTGGACAGTTAGATTGCCTGTTATCAGAAACATTGTTGGGTAACTATCTGTCAGACCTATCTAAATTTGTGTTGATGAAGGATAACTACTAAGTTCATTGGTTTAAGCTGCTGCTTTGGTCTGAATATCTGAATGTGACCCTCCTAAATTCATTTATGTTGAAATCTTAATGGTATTAGGAGGTGATTACAAGCAACTAATGGTGTTGGTATTAGGAGGTGGGGCCTTTGAGAGATGCGAAGGTCATGAAGGCAGATTAGTGTATTTTTAAAAGAGATACCAGAAAACACCACAGTCCCTTCTACTATGTGAAGGTACAAAGAGAAGTCTGCAACCTGGAACAGGTCCCTTACCAGACCAAACTGGTACCCTGATCTCAGACTTTGAGCTTCCAGAACTGTGAGAAATAAATGTCTATAGTTTATAAACTACTCAATCTGTGGTATTTTGTTATAGCAGCCCTAATGGACGGATCTGTATAATCATATAGGCCTTCCCATCTTATTTCCAGTATAAGGAAGAAAATGAGATTAACAGCTACTATTTATATCATCACCAAATCTAATGAGCATATTTATAAAACTCAAATCTCTATGTGTAATAAACAGTAATTGATCATCTCTTATCATAGTAATAGTTAAATTAAATAAAATATTACATGAGATTTAGTTACAATTCCACGTATTTGGTTAAAAAACAGCTAATCCAGAGTGAGTGACATAGAGAGACTTATAGCTCCCATAACAATGGCAAAAAATTGTCAAATTAATTTGAAGAAATCAAAGAGGCAGTTTATTTCACTTAGTAATTAGAAAATGTAGTTTTATCTCCATATAAAATTACTTCCTATCAATTATTTTTATTTATTATATAATCTATCATGTAATTTGTAGAGCTTTGGAAACCTTTAAATAATAACATCTACAATATTTTGAAACTCATGTTCAGTGCTGATGGTAATTGCTAAGATACTTGATGCATTCTTTCATATTTAAAAAGTCTTTTGCACATGTGGATCATATTTTCAAATGCAAAGTGAAGAACTGATGCACAATAAGGATCCTTTTAAAAAATACACCTTGCAGGGCTTCCCTGGTGGTGCAGTGGTTGAGATTCTGCCTGCCAATGCAGGGGACACGGGTTCGTGCCCCGGTCTGGGAAGATCCCACGTGCCGTGGAGTGGCTGGGCCCGTGAGCCATGGTCGCTGAGCCTGCGCCGCCAGAACCTGTGCTCCGCAACAAGAGGGGCCACAACAGTGAGAGGCCCGTGTACCGCAAAAAAAAAAGAAAAAGAAAAAACCTTGCAAAAGTAATTTTTGATTTCTTCGTTTTCCTCCCCAGATTACCAATATCATTCAAAGCATTTTAAGCAGTGATTTGCTATGATTTCGTTCTGTCAGGAGTATTTAAACAAATCTATCAATGAGGCACTTTTATTTTCCTTTTTACTGGTTTACCTATATAACTATCTATTCAGCTTGATATAGATTTCAGATTCCCACATATCAGACACCTCAGTAATACCATTATTTTGTTTGCCTCATTGTTTTTACATGTCTAATATGCTAAGTATAAGGATACCCTCCGTTTACTATAGACAAGTAGACAGTGTTTATTTACTATAGAAATGTTTCTGATTTTTAAAATAAAAAAAAATTTTGGCTGCACCACACGGCTTGCAGGATCTTAACTCCCTGACCAGGGATTGAACCCACATCCTCGTAAGTGAAAGCACGGAGTCCTAACCGTGGACCAGCAGGGAATTCCCAAAACGTTTCTAATTTTAATAGCTAAAAACCAACTTGGTTTACTATATGTCTTGTGAGATGTATATTCTATTTTGCAACATCAAAAAGTAAAATATGGTAGCTGATGAGGTGAGGTGTACAGATGAAAAAGTGACTGCACAATGCAGACAGAAATAAACATGTCTTCATAATCTTAAGCAAATTTTGTTTCCCAATGTGATTATCTTTATACTACATTACACATTTTTAATAAACAGATTTTCTAGAAATTGAGAGAAAAGTAGGAACACTTTTCATGGGGTGTTAATAAAATCAGTGCCTCTTTTATATACTTCCCAAGTCTTGGAAAAGGGTTTATCTGCATAAAATATGATTAGCAGTCAAGCATGTCAAAGGTTCAATTTGGGTCTCTAAATTAAACATTGAGTAATTTACTACTGGGATCATGCAGCCAAATTCCCTTTTATCAATTTGGTTAAGGTATTTTGTTCAAGTTCACTCTCACTGTATTTATTTACAAGTTCAATAAAAGGCACATTTAACAGTGATAATTAATGTTACAGTTACATTCATATATATGACTAACAGATATAAACATTTATCTATAAATATCTACCAACAAATATGTTATTAATATAAAAAATCCCTAAAGGTTAATCATTGGATGAACCATTGCTTAAAGAAGTTGAGATTCCATACATGCAGTTCTTCAAATGTGAGAAAATTTCATACTTGTGAATTAAATTGCAAGGTATTAATAGCAAGCTAAGATTTTTAATAACTGATGCTTTATGAATGTTAATGAAAAGAATGGGCCTCTACTTCTGAAATAGCCCTCTGAGGTCTCATTTAGAGATACATCAAAAAGGAAATTTTATTAAAAATATATGTAATTCCAGCTTCCTTCTAAAATTATTATATTCAAACCTGTTTTAATTGAATCGCTTATTCAGTGAAGTTTCTACCTTGATATTACAAATCTAATAAGAATTAAGTACCAATTTTTCCTTGTTTATAACATAAATTTTATTTTCTCAAAAATTTTTAATTTTCCTCAAATAAAATATCTTCTAAAAGCAATATTCTATTTTATTTATTCTATTTTCATTATTTTGAAGGAAACTGCAAATATCTCCCATTTGTACTCTTTTGATGATTCTAATTATATACTTGATATCTGTATATGTTGGCACTTCATTGAGTGATGGATAGACCATATAGGAATTCCATGTGGCTTTTTGGATGCCATTTTGCAATATTTTTCATTCATTACATATTAAACAAAGAAGTTTATTTTTAATGTTTCTAAGTTTAACTGAAGGGCAATTCAAAAACAGGTGAACAACACTTTAGAATTCCTATTATTTTAGCTGAGAGGTGTGTAAATAACAAAAGGAAAAAAATCTATTTATGCAGGTGAAGAGAAACATAAGGGAAAGACAGAGTTTCAAAGGGAAGTTTAGTCTGACACTATGTATTCGGGAAAATGTTTTGATCTACGAGGAGTTTTTAAAAATGTAGAGATTAGCCCCAATTCAGGTAAATTGAGAAAAAAGTAGTAATTTTAACAATCTTGGATACCATATAATAAACTAAATTTTTTTAAAGGCAAGGTAATAGACAACTTTTGTCTGGAACATTTGAACTCTGAAGGTAAATTGCATATTGGCTACCTAAGATTACACACTGGCAAGTTATAGAGATTCTTTCCATGCTTCTTTTGTGATTAAACATTATGTGTTTGTATAGCACGCTATTAAGAGTACTTACTAGAAATAATTATGGTATAGGACTGAATTCTCAAAGTAAAATCTTCTGTAAAAAACATATATATTTAACATGATTTGAATAGCTCTTCCAACACTTTAATATTTCAGTTCTAAGATGAGGCACTGGATTCCATTATTAATTTTTCAGAGATACATTTGATTATTTCTAAATAAGACTCAGAATCTATGGAGCTCTTTGACCTTACATAAAACTATTTATTAATTCATTAATTAATGTATTATTCTGGAAAAAATCTCTGCTTATTTTCTATTATATATGTCAATGTAAGCAATTTTTGATGGTAAATTATTTAATTCTAATGATTAGTATATTAACTAATGTACTTTGCTGGAATTTAAAAGCTCATTGTTATTCTTCTATTATATATTCTAGTACAAGTGATTTTTAGCAGCAAAAATTATCAGTGTTATAAGCAATCACAATATACAAAACCATAGTAAACTTTAGATAACATGGGAAATGTGATATATGGACCCATGAGTTTTCATACTGGGGTGGTCTCATATTATGGAAAAAAAGGCATTTTTTTGTTATTTTCAAAATAAGACTATAGAGGATTTTAGTAAAAACTAAGCAGAGAAGAGAGAGAGAACACACATTATTTGTTTAAATGACCCTAAGCCAGTAGGATAGTATTGTCAAATCATCTAAAAAGAGCATCAAAAGAATAAAAACAAGTAACTTTTTGACAGACACCCATATTTTCTGGGAGGAGGTAGAGTTACAGAAAAAAAAACTGGTCCTTGAAGCTCCTTCAGCAAACAATTTCATATTCTACAAAGATATAAAGGAATTCCAGGGAAAAGCTCTTTGATAAATAATAACTTTATTCAAAATGTATTTATTATATTTGTTTTGTTTACTTTATAAAGAGCACACTTATTTTCTTTATATTTATTTGATTTACTTCATCCTGAGCATGAAAAATTTGTTGTCCTACCTACCAGGGTACAGAAAGTCATCCATGATTTGTGGGTCAAAAAGGGGGAGGTTTATTATTATCTCTTGCTCAAGCACTTTCACATCCCTTGGCACTTGATTCATTAAATACTTGTATGGTCTTGGAAATTACTTTCAAATCTTTCAGAGTTAATTCAGCTCTGAACTAAGGTCCAAAGCATCTGTACTTTTCTCCTTTACTGAAATCAAATATAAATCTGTGAACCAAATAGTCTCCTGTATTGCCAGTAAGCTTTGAAATTTGCTATACGGTTGTCACATTGTATATTAAGATAGAATTATATTGTCCTTGATTGAAAAATGCATTTTTCTTCAACCAATGTGAGATGTTTTAAACTACATTTTTTCCTCTATGTTATAGCATTTATATTTGAATTAGGTTTCATGTCCTCGCTAAAACAAACAACAAGCCAATTAGCTACACTAAACATAAAAACTAATGTGAATAAAAGGGGAACTTAAGAAAATTATGAAAGAGATACAACTATTTTTTAATGTCCACAAGCACAAATCTGGAAAAGTGTTCTTTTATCTTAGACTGACTCACTCTATTTGTCCCTCTGTAAGAATATAACATTCAGGTCTCCTCTATCTCCTTTTTCAGTCATATGTGTGTATGTGTATACATTATATATATATATATATATATATATATATATATATATATATATATATATATATATATATATATATATATATATATACAGTTCCTCGGACATTGGGCATCAGGCAACAAGGGATAGTTATCCCTGGGAGAAGGGAAATGAATGAGGTAAATCCTACAATAGCCCCAGTTTACTGCATGAAGACAATTTCCAGGCTGCAATACAGGGAAGGAATACTTGAACAGAGCAAGCAGTCTCTCTGCAAAGAAGAGACAGTATTCAGAATTCATGGAAGCCAAGGTCAGTAAAATTCCCAGGGCAGGTGAGTGGAGAAAAGAGAGCTGCACATAAATAGAGAGGGTTTCAGATATCTGAGAAGGGTTCTTCTCTGGTCATGAGTTCCGTACAGATCAGGGCACACTTGTGAGAAAACTCTCCAAGGCCATGGAGAGACTACCAGAAAGAATCAGTCACATCAATCATTAAGAAACACACAGGCCTGAGACTAGTTCATGATGTTACATACTGGAGTGGAAAGACTTACAGAATTAGAAATTCCTATAAACTTTAAAATACAATTAAGTATATATTAAGAATAACTACATACCAACATATTTGACTACTTCAATGAAACAAACACATTTTTTGGAAAGATACTGAAACTCCTTTGAAAATAACAAGAATAGTTCTATATCTATTAAGACACTGAATTTTTGTTTAAACATTTTCCCACAAAAAAGAAAATCTAGGTTCAGAAGTCTTTCCTGGTGAATCCTACGAAAAGTTTAAGGTAGAATTAAATTACAATTTTACATGAAAATAAAAGAGGAGTAAAAACTTCCCAGTTCATACTATGAGACTAGCGTTACCCTGACATCACGGTCAGACATAGATATTACAAATAAATAAAGCTATATACAAGTATTCTTTATGAATATAGATACATATATTCTTAACCAAATTTTAGCTAATAAATCTCCCTAAAATAAATAATAAAATATAATGCAGCATGACCACATGTGTTTTATCCCAGAAATGCAATTTGGTCCAACATGTGAAAATCAATCAATGCATTTGTTTATAGTATCAATATAAACAAGAAAAATTATATGATTATCTCCAAAGATGTAGAACCATTTGATAAAATTCAATATATATTCATGAAAAATTTTAAGGCAAACTAAGAAGGAAGTAAACCATCTTTTGAACTGATAAGGGACATTTATGAAACATGTACTGCTAACATATTTAATGATGAAAACATGAATATTTTTCCACTTAAGACTGGCAATTAAGCCAGGATATACATTCTTATCACTTCCCTTCAGCCTTGCACTAGAGGTTCTAAACAGTGCAATAAAGCAAAAAAAAAAGAAAATAAATGGCATATATAATAAAATAGAAGGACACAATTCCATCTTTTCACTGTGAGAAGTTAGACATATGCATCCTAAGGTAGAATTCAAATAGTACGTTATTTCAATCACATTCTTGTGATCTATAAGTTAAAGGGAGAAGATAGATTTTAATATTTCTATAAAAATGTGATCAATATAAGTATAGCTGAAACACTACCTCATGTGCCCAAGGCTTCCCAAAACATATATATACATCTATAGGTGATGATAAATAAGAAAAATCTCAGATAGTTACACTAAAATTCATTTATAGTTCATACTAGTTATTCATGACAAATCGTTTTCTCCCTTATCTTTACCAGCAAGTTTTAATTTTCATGTTTTACTTGGAATCCTTTTATTTCAACTTGAAGAATTCTCTTTAGCATTTCTTTAAGGCTGATCTAGAGGTGATGAACTCCCTCAGGTTTTGTGTGTCTGGGAATATCTTCATCTCTCCATTTCTGAACAACAGTTTTGCTGGGTATAGTATTCTTTATGGCAAATTGTTTAAACTTGCCAAAATATTAAAAAATAATACAAAAATAAAATAACACAAAAACATAAATCTCTTTATGGATATTTGTACTTTAGCTTTCTTAAAAAATTTGTTACAGTAATTTTTTTGTTATGTACACACACACACACATCCTATAATTTTGTTGTAACCAAACTATATATATATATATATTTATATATATATATGTGTGTATGTATAAAGAGAAAAAACCTTTACAAAAATTACAATATTTTTTCATTGTGCAGTTATTTAAAAACTGTGTTCACTATATTTGAAGTTATATTGAAAGTTTAATATTTAAGTTGTCAAATTTATTGTCATTAAATAATGTTTTCAGAATTTGTTGTTTTTGATTTAAGTTTAAAAATACATTCCTCATATTGGATTCTGATAGATACAAATATTGGTAACCAATAATGTGTGCTTTATATTGTGATGTGTTTTACATATACATTTCCTTATATATCAGTGTTAATTTTAGTGATTTCAAATATCTTCTGTTGGTCAATCTGCTTATTCTTGGGCTTTAAGAATATTTATATTGTTGCATATTTAATATGTAATCACAATCTGTAATGGAAATCTCCTTCTTCCCATTAATAATCCACTTTTTTACAACATTTATTTTTCTAAAATCCAGATAATTGGTAGAACTGTTATGAGTTAAAAACCATTAAACATAAGTTGAAAGGAATTATTAAATTTGTAATATTAATTGTACTATTATAGCCTCAAAATAGTTGGTCTTATAAGGTATTTGCAATTATCTATTTATACCAATCCCTAAAATTCTATACTTACTTCATATAAATCTTCTAAATTTCTACGCAGACTTATTCCTAGAGGTTTCACATATTGTGTTTTAAGATTGCAACATATTTTTTCATAAAATTCTAATTGGTAGTACTATATTTCAATATATTGGAAAAATGTATAGTATCTTTCTGCTTATCTCTTATTAAGGCAAAAGTTTATTTTGTCACCTTCAATTTCCTAGATTTCCCTTTTCTGCAAAAAATGGAAATTCTGTCTCCATTACCAGTAGTGGTCTAAAAAAAAGTCATTCGATTCTATACTTACCATTTTAAAGAAATTTTTAGCATATATTGAGATTATAAAATGGTAAATCATAGTAACACTTCAAAATTTTAAGGCTGGGATTATGAATTTAAGGTTGTTGAAACTTGTTAAAAAAGAACAGACCAGTAATTTAAAAGATATTTTTCTATAAAGACCTCAAACAAAGGATGCAATTGTTTTGTTTTCTGCTTAGTTGAACAGTGAAAGAAACAGAAGTTTAGATGGAATTGCAAGCAAAATTCAACTATATGTATTATATAAAGGATTACCAAAACTTGGGATGCCAAAATATTTATAATAAAAACATGGCCAGAGATAAATTAGAAAATTACAATTTAAAAAGGTAGAACTTCAATATTATCATCAGATTAAGTAGAATTTGAAGTAAAAATTATTAAACAAAACAAGGAAGTCACTTGTGATTATAAATGTTATCTGTGGGTCCAATAAAGTAAGCAATATTCAAAAAACAAGACATTCAGGAAGAAGAGAAGAAATTACTAGAAACATGTTCTTAGTAGACAATATTAATTCATTTCTTCAGTTCATGATAGATCAAGTGGATAAACAACAAAAAGGGAATTGAAGATAAATAAATAAGGCAATAAAATTAAATATAACTAATTACACACCTTAAAAGAGAGAATGTATCTCTTTTAAAGTTTCTGTGGAAAATTCATAATAATTAACACAAAAATGGATAAGTTCCAAATAACACAAATAACGGAAATAATTATTTGATGGCAAAGACAGCAAAACTGGATACTAATAATTTAGGAACATTCACAACTAAAAATATCTAATTCCTGGAAACTTATGACAAAGAAACAAATATTAAAAACACATTTCTTAAGGGATAAAAGCAAAAATCCAATACACGATATTTGAATATTGATCCAGAATAATGACAATATTTCTTCAAATCAGAAACTCTAAAAGCAAAAACATCTTAGCCTTAAAAAAAACCCTATGAAATAGAAAAAAATAGATGAATTATGAATTCAATTCAAAAAAGTTTAAAAAAAATGATTATGTACTTTGTGCAGTAAGGTAGGACACCACTCCCTCCCACCCCAAACAAAAGAGCATAAGAAAGAATTTAAGAGATGAAACCATAAGATAACAATTTAGAAAAACAGAAATCATGATAAATATATAAAGCCATGAACTGTTTCTTTGGAAAATAAATGAACATACCTTCAACCAATCTAGTGAAGAACAAAGAGGGAAATTATCAGATACAGAAAGTAAAACAAGAATGGAGAGATAACCATCAACAAAAAGAAGAAACTATACAATTTTATGCAAATTAAATTTGAAAATGTAGGTAAAACGAGTGACATTCTAGATAAATATAAGTGAACAATCCCAACAAAGAGAAGATAAATTTAAAAAACAAAGATCAAATTTACTTATGAACATCAAAGCAAAGAACCAGAGAAAAAAGATAATCAAATAGCAACTAGCAGCAATTTAAAAGAATAGTCTATCATGACTAATGAGAGTTTCTTAGAGCAATACAAAAGTTAAATATAAGGAAATCCATTAAAATAAATAAAAATTTTGATATATAAAGAAGATGAATATCTCCATATACTTAATAAAACATCTGTCAAAGAATCAATAAATATTTATACTAAAATATTCTTAATAAAAGAATAATAGAAAAATGATCTACTTACATTTGTAAATTGACTAAAAGTGTTTTTCTCATTAAAATGAGGCAAAACAATGAGGGAAAAGATAAGGATGCCATAATTTACCAATATTAAAAACCAATATTAAACCATAAGGAGTAAAAGTGAATACAATCATAGAGAGCTATAAATAAATATAGGAATGTCATGTGTAAAAACTCTTACTTACAGAATATATAATTGTTTCTCTGGAAAATCTATTACATAATTCAATGATTTGTTTGAGTATAAAATAATATGCATAAATCAATTCCCTAATAAACAATTTTTTAACTGGAAAAAAATACACTCACTTAAATAGCAACAAAATATGAAATAACTAGAAAAAATTAATAAGAAATAGGTAGGATTTATATAATGAAAAAATTTAAGCACTACTAAGGATATCAAAGAAATCAAACAAGTGTCAAGGCATTATATGGTTGTGAAAAGAATATATATGTCAATTCACTCTAAAGAAGTCTAGAAACCTAAAACTTAAAGTAGATTTTTAAAGATCTAAAATGTTTTTGGGGAATAAAGGGAATGAGCCAGGTTTGGTAAAATTTGTAAGAAACAATAAATTAAAATATCAGTAACATTTAGAGTATAGAGGGTAGATTATTCTTCTCTGTCATTACTTTGAATTTTAAATCTTAAATAATTAAAATATTGTAACTGTGGTTGATAGATTAGTAGAATATAATGTCCACAAATAAGCTCACTATATACAAGAATATAAAATATAGTGAAAGTGTTATTTATAATGAATGTATTTTTTAAACTTAAAAAGTTAGGAAAACAAGAAAAGTTTTTGGCCTCTGATAACTTATGCTGATACCTTAGAATTAAATTACAAAAGGATTTAAATGTTAAAAGTGAAAATAAGACAATAAAGCTATTACATGTTAGCAAAGGAGAATGTAGAAGGACTTCATAAAGATAACACAAACCCAACTGCCTTGAAAAACATAGATGGGTACTTTTGCATATAAAAAGCCAAACATCTAGACTGCGAAACAAACAAAACACAGTAAAAGTGCCAAAATATACATTACCGAAAAGGAAAATATTTATAACTCAAGCAAAATAAAAAGAGCTAAAAATTGCCTTAATATATGAAAAGCTCTTAAAATTAGTGTGAATAATGATTTACAATCTTGTAGGAAAATTAACATAAGCTATGAACAGACACAACAAATGAAATATAAATGTCTCTCAAACATGAAAACTGCTATATTATGAAAAGAGTATTTCATCCATAAAATTTAAAAATATTAAAAAGTTTAAGCAAAAATAACAAGTGAACTACATCAAACTATAAAGCTTCTTCAGAGCAAAGGAAACAATCAACAAAATAAAAGGACAACCTACTGAATGGGAGAAAATGTTTGCAAATTATATATCTGATTAGTGGTTAATATTTAAAATATATAAAAACACTCAGGCAACTCAACAGCAAAAAGCAAAATATCTGAGTAAAAAATGTGCAGGGGATCTGAATAAGAATTTTTTCATAGAAAATATAAATATGAGAGGTATATAAGAAGGTGCTCAATGTCATTAATTATCTGGGAAATGCAAATCAAAACCACAAATCCTCACAGGTGATTTGCATATCACCTCACAGCTCTTAGAATGGCTATTATGAAAAAGACAAGAAATAACTGTTGGGGAGGACTTGGAGAAAAAGGAACACTTCTGCACTGTCAGTGGCAATGTAAATTGGTGCAACTAGTATTAAAAACAGTATGGAGGTTCCTCAAAAAATGAAAAATAGAACTACCACACCTTTTTTTGTATATGTGCTAGTATGATATTTATTTATTTATTTATTTATTTATTTATAATTGGGGTATAGTTGCTTTACAATGTTGTGTTAATTTCTTCTGTACAACCAAGTGAATCAGCTATATGTATACATATAATCCCCTCCCTCTTGGACCTCCCTTCCCCCCATCCCACCTCTCTATTTCACCACAGAGCACTGAACTGAGCTCCCTGACCTACACAGCAGGTTCCCACTAGCTATCTGTGTTACACATGAGAACTATAACACCTTGAGGGCATTATTCTAAGTGAAATGTCAGGCAGAGAAAGGCAAATACTGTGTGATCTCACTTATATGTGGAATCTAAAAAAAATAAAATTAAGAAAATAAAAATGTGCTCACAGGTGCTGAGAACAGACTGGTGGTTGCCAGAAGCTGGGGATAGGTGGGATGAGTGAAGGAAGTCAAAAGGTACAAACTTTCAGCTATAAAAATAAATAAATCATGGGATGTAATGTACAGCATGATGATTATAGTTAATAATACTGTGCTGTATTTTTGAAAGTTTCAAGGAAAGTAAATTTTAAAAGTTTTCATCACAGGAAAAAAATGTAATTATGTATGGTTTGAACATTTCACAATATATACAAATATTGAATCATTATGTTGTACATCTGAAACTAATATAATGTTGTATGTTAATTATATCTAAATAATTTTTTAAGTTTGATAAATCCTTGAGTTGGAGTGGGTTTCACAAAATAGGCACTCTTCAATATTGCTGGAGAGAGTGGAAACTACACATTGCTACACAATGGTTTGGAAATGTCTGTCTAAATTAAAAATGCTTAAATGCAACTCAGCAGTTTTGTTACTGGAAATGTAACCTCCAGTTAAAAACATATACATGTCATTTGAATATAGACATACTGGGAGACAATCCTCCAAAAATCTTTCACATTTCCACATGTCTTGTGAGCAGAGTTACTGATAGTCTAGACTATCTCTTCAAGGAAGTTTGCGTACAGAATAGCTTTGGAAAATAGAGATAATGTTCCATCCAGAGTGAACATCAATCTTGTTTTCTGCCCGGTATAATAAAGAAAATGTCTCCCTCTGGGGCAAAATTTGGGTGGTAGACTTACTGTCCTGGTTTTTCTAAACTCAAATTTCCTCTTTTGTAACATCATGCATTTAGTGTGCAGGTGTCACCTGACCCTCATCTCATCACCCTGTAGAAACTAGGGCACCAGGAATCAGTGCAAATACCATACTCTGCCAACAAGTAATGTCTTTTGCCTTTAACCAAGGAGTGTTATATCTTTTGCCAGTATCCACAAAACTGTGGCATGATAAATTTCAAATTTGAAAGTAGGGTAAATTTTCAGCCTATTCCCAGTGTTGATGGAATAGTCAATGCATTGTTGTTTGCAATATCAAATTATATTGAAACCTATATGTCCAACTTATGGCACAAGTTAAATAAATTATATGTATATAATATATATATAAAATGTATAACCAAAACTTAATATTAAGTCACTGAAAATAAAGTTAGTTCTACATTTACTGATATGGAACAATCCCCAAGATTTATATTTTAAGGAAGAAAATAAGGCAAAAACATTTTGTAACATTTGATACCATTGTGTAAACAAAATGAAAGAGACAGAGAGAGAGAGGGAGAGACAGATACATAAATATGTGTGCTTCTATTTGGCAGACTGTGTCTTAAAAGCTAGTAAAAATAGTCAGGAAAAATATAGTCTTTTGAGGCAGAAAACTGATTAGCAGTTTGTTCCTTCTGAATTATATGCCATGTTCACTTGTACCAATACAGAAGTAATAAATAAAACATTTTAATGGTAAATCATCTTTGTATTCACATATCTGAATAATAATAATTAACTTAATTCTTTCCTTCTTGATCTAAATTTTCTTAAATTGTATATATACCACTTGTATGAAAAGTTGGCATTTAGACAGGAATTTTGGAAAGTAATGTATTTATTATAATATCTAATGTAGTTGAGCTGCCATAATATATTTAAAGCTACCTACCATATACAATTTATGGAAAATAATGATTTAGTGTATTTTAATGTAACCTGTGCTAGAATGGTTTGAATACAAACATAA
The DNA here is from genome assembly GCF_039906515.1 of Pseudorca crassidens. Taxonomy (NCBI): domain Eukaryota; kingdom Metazoa; phylum Chordata; class Mammalia; order Artiodactyla; family Delphinidae; genus Pseudorca; species Pseudorca crassidens. The sequence goes on along the minus strand of NC_090300.1, from coordinate 112,562,324 downwards.
ATGAGCTATCTATGCTTTTCACATAGAAAATATTATGATAGAGCCATGCAAATCTAAGCATTTCTCCCATAAGTGATATAATAGAAGCATGCACAGGACAAAAGGATTACTATTTACATTATAAATGAAAAGGAATAATAACTTCATCTTGGAGTATTATGGAAGGTTTATATCTATAAAGAAATAAGATTTCAATTGGGACATGAGTATGGGTTCAAAACTTTATATATACATACATATATATATATATGTATATAAAATTAGAAAAGGACTAGAAATAAATATTGAATAATTTGAGTAAAGCTGAAGCACGTATGGGGATTTGAGACTAATGCATTTTCCGTGGGAAGATGTTCCAATGTTTCATTGTGGTGATAGGATAAAGAATGATTTATAAGAGGAAGAGAGTGGATATAAGTAGAGCAGTTAGGAAGATATTGTCCTAACACTCTATGAGCAAGGTAATGATGGCCTGACTTGTTCTAGTGAGTAAACTTTAAAAGGGGAATTTTTAGAAGTAGCAACCAAAAGACAAAGAACATTATTAAGTTTTTGAGTCTTGAGAATTTACATTAGGAAATACAGAGGGAAACACCAGCAGTAGGATAGCTGTTGAGAGAAATTTTAAGCATTTGTTTTTGCCAAATTCTCAGCACATTCATAAAACTATGTCCAGCAACAGACTATGAACATAAAGGTGGGAATCAGAAAAAAATGGTGTTGCTACTTTATTACAAATTGTGTGTCCCTACTTTATTACAAAAACTGTGAACAAATGGTGGTAAATCAGGAGATAAAATATAGCATGATTATAGGAAACAGACAAAATAATCCTCTTTGGAGTATCTGTATTTGAATATTGAGCACAAGAAGATTGTCCAAGAAGGAAAAGGAAGATTGTTTTGAAGAAAATATATAAAAGTAGATTTCAGTGATACAGAAATAAGAAAAATGAGAATTTCAGACAGGATTAGTCATCTCTATGCAATATACAATGCACTTTAAAAATATCTAAGTTAAAAGAAGTTATTTAGATTTAAAAAATCATGGTGAGACCAAATCAGTGATATACACTTATTTTCCCAGCTCTCACCTGCTAATTACATTTATAAATCCAGAAAATAGTATAAGAAACAACAAAAGAAAAGCTAAAAGATGTTAAGGAGAAGGCAGACAGGTTGTGGACCCGAAGACTGGAGGACAAAACATCTTGCATCTCCTCATCCAACAGAGGAAGGCCATCCAAACTCAGTGTTTCCCAATTTCTGTCCTAGTAAGAGAAGGCATCCTATGTAGGCTTATTCTTCCCCTGGATTGAAATGTGAGTCCCTCTAGCAATATTACATGAGCCCAACACCACAAGCAAGATGGAATTGGAAGCTCCACCAAAAATAAATGTCCAGGTAAAATGATACCCTTCCCTACCAAACATGAGATATCCATGTTCTGCTAAGAGATACTGAAGTAGAAAGGCAGAATAACAAGAAAAACTGAGCTACAGCATGTGGCACACTCCAGGAAGCATCTAGACTTTGTGCACCAAGACTCTTTTCCACACAGACACATTGGGTTAGGCAGGCAGAACAGGAAAATGAGATCCAGTTTCAGTGACCCAGAACAGGAAGTCTCTTCATCCTGTGGGCCCAAGGCTTTCCTCCCCTACCCAGAGATTGGTGTCTGCAAGCTGCCAGAAATAAAACATGTGCCATAGGGGTTATCCAAGTTTCATGGAACTAATTTACTTATGGACTTACATCTTGGAGTTCACATGAGCTTTTTAAAAAGTATGAGATTGGATTAGATTCTTATTGAAGTCTAGAGAGAAAAGCTAAATTGTTTCTAAGTGATGACACAAAGAACGTCCTTAAATCTGAGACAGGGATGGGAATTTGGGGTAAACTGGAGGCTTTCAAAGGAACACAAATACATAGTCAGCTATCAAAATTAGGATTGTCAGATTGTGCTTTGAGTTCAGTGAAGGAATGCCATACATTTTTGGGTCCTTATAGGTATAGGAAAATTATTATAGGAGGAACAGATTGAGTGAAGAGAAGGAGAAAATAATACAAAGTAAGCTTCATTATGGACAGGTGTAGTTGTAATGGGGAGAGTTATGTGAATAGCAAAAGTGATACTGGAAGGAATAGAGAAGAAATAGGATATAGCAAAGAATGACAATAAAAATGGTGAGAATAAGAAGTAGACAGGTAATCCTTGGGGTCTTGTTTTAACATCTAGAATTGAAGCTAACCACCTTGTGATGTCATCTGCTTGTCCAAAGTTCTCCAGAAAACTACTCCGTGGTGTCATCTGCTTCCTCAGGACTCTTAAGAGAGCCTGTTTCTAGTCTCCAATTGGAGGTGGACTTTTATTCAGAGTAGTTTTTGCATCTTTTTAATTTAGGGACGTGAATCTAAGGTTGGACCATCTAGGGTTTGGCACAATGTATAGAGTAAGGGACTATGTAAGGACACTTCCAACGAGACTGTTAAGATTTGTTTTCAAGTGAGTTGTTTCCAGAGAACAAAGTCTCCAATACTGAAGGAAAACAGCCTCTATTTATGATATGTGTGCATATAATTAATCAGTCCCTTGTTGCATTTTAGAATATCTGAATTGGCCAGATTTGAAATCCTAGGCAGTGTAGGGAATGTTCATGGGTCATCCAGTTATTTTCTAGGGAGCTAATGGTGTAATCCAGTAGGACAGGACTGAAAATCAATCAAGGATAAAGGGCAAAATGTTAGGTCATAGGAGATTGAGTTTTTTTCCTGTCAGTTTAGTAAGTTTTAATTTTAAAGATCTATTTGTTCTATTATTTCAGATGACTGAGAATGACAAGAACAACGTAATTTCGGGGAATAAGGGAGAACTGTTGGATTTAATTACTGTACCAGTGAAAAAGAATTCTTCATGTGGGGAGCATTTGTTTTGATAAAAATTTAACCACAATAATGGCCTTCTTACAAAGGACAGTTTTAAGGCAGTGAGAGAACATCTATATGATTCTAAGAACATATTTATAACCATGATATTTAGGTAGCTGAATAAAATTTAACAGCAAATTAAGAAAAGGTTTTACACATCTGTATATAAATAAAACTCCAAAGGTGAATCCCCAGTTGGAAATAACTGGTCTAGAATATAATGGATTTAAGTTAAAGATGGAAAATAGAGACCAGGATAATTAAAAAATAATTGAGATGATAAGCAATTACATTGTATTATCTAACATCAGGCACAGCAGGATTGGAACTCTGATAACATTTTTTCTTTAACATATTTATTGGTGTATAATTGCTTTAAAATGGTGTGTTAGTTTCTGCTGTATAACAAACTAAATCAGCTATACGTATACATATATCCCCATATCCCCTCCCTCTTACGTCTCCCACCCACCCTCCTTATTCCACCCTCTAGGTGGTCACAAAGCACCGAGCTCATCTCTCTGTGCTATGCAGCTGTTTCCCACTAGATATCTATTTTACATTTGGTAGAGTATATATGTCCATGCCACTTTCACACTTTGTCCCAGTTTACCCTTCCCCATCCCCATGTCCTCAAATCCATTCTCTACATCTGCATCTTTATTCCTGTCCTGCCCCTAGGTTCTTCAGAACCTGTTTTTTTTTTTTTTTCTTTTTTAGATTCCATACATATGTGTTAGCATATGGAATTTGATCTTCTCTTTGGAACTTACTTCACTCTGTATGGCAGAGTCTAGGTCAAACCATGTCACTAAAAATAACTCAATTTCATTTCTATTTATGGGTGAGTAATATTCCATTGAATATATGGGCCAAATCTTCTTTATCCATTCATCTGTCAATGGACACTTAGGTTGCTTCCATGTCCTGGCTATTGTAAATAGTGCTGCAATGAACATTGAGGTACAAGACTTATTTGAATTATGGTTTTCTCAGGGTATATGCACAGTAGTGAGATTGCTGGGTCATATGGTACTTCTATTTTTAGTTTTTAAGGAAGCTCCATACTGTTCTCCATAGTGGCTGTATCAATTTACATCCCCACCAACAGTGCAAGAGGGTTCCCTTTTCTCCACACCCTCTCCAGCATTTATTGTTTGTAGATATTTTGATAATGGCCATTCAGATCAGTGTGAAGTGATACCTCATTGTAGTTTTGATTTGCATTTCTCTAATGATTAGTGATGTTGAGCATCCTTTCATGCGTTTCTTGGCAATCTTTATATCTTCATTGGAGAAATGTCTATTTAGGTCTTCTGCCCATTTTGGATTGTGTTTTTGTTTTTTTGATATTGAGCTACACAAAGTGCTTGTATATTTTGGAGATTAATCCTTTGTCAGTTGCTTCATTTGCAAATATTTTCTCCCATTCTGAGCATTGCCTTTTTGTCTTGCTTATGGTTTCCTTTGCTATGCAAAGCTTTTACATTTCATTAGGTCCCATTTGTTTACTTTTGTTTTTATTTCCATTTTTCTAGGATGTGGGTCAAAAAGGATCTTGCTGTGATTTATGTCATAGAGTGTTCTGCCTGTTTTCCTCTAAGAGTTTTATAGTGTCTGGCCTTATATTTAGGTCTTCAATCCATTTTGAGTTTATTTTTGTGTACGGTGTTATGGAGTGTTCTAATTTCATTCTTTCACATGTAGCTGTCCATTTCCCAGCACCACATATTGAAGAGACTGTCTTTTCTCCATTGTATATTCTTGCCTCCTGTATCAAAATAAGGTAACCATATGTGCATGGGTTTATCTATGGGCTTTCTCTCCACTCCACTGATCTATATTTCTATTTTTGTGTCAGTTCCATACTGTCTTGATTACTGTAGCTTTGTAGTGTAGTCTGAAGTCCAGGAGTCTGATTCCTCCAGCTCGGTTTTTCTTTCTCAAAATTCCTTTGCCTATTCAGGGCCTTTTGTGTTTGCATACAAATTGTGAAATTTTTTGTTCTAGCTCTGTGAAAAATTCCATTGGGAGCTTAATAGGGATTGCATTAAAAGTGTAGATTCCTTTGAGTCACAGTGTCATTTTCACAATGTTGATTCTTCCAATCCAAGAACATGGTATATCTCTCCATCTGGTTGTATCATCTTTAATTTCTTTCATCAGTGTATTATAGTTTTCTGCATACAGGTCTTTTGTCTCCTTAGGTAGGTTTATTCCTAGGTATTTTATTCTTTTTGTTGTAGTGGTAAATGGGAGTGTTTCCTTAATTTTTTATTCAGCTTCTTCATCATTAGTGAATAGGAATGCAAGAGATTTCTATGCATTCATTTTGTATGCTTCTACCTTACCAAATTCATTGATTAGCTCTAGTAGTTTTCTAGTAACATCTTTAGAATTCTCTATGTATACTATCATATCATCTGCAAACAGTGACAGTTTTACTTCTTCTTTTCCAATTTTGATTCATTTTATTTCATTTTCTTCTCTGATTGCTGTGGTTAAATCTTCCAAAACTATGCTGAAGAACACTGGTGGAAGTGGGCAACCTTGAGTTATTCCTGATATTAGAGGAAATAGTTTCAGTTTTTCATCATTGAGAATGATGTTGGCTGTGGGTTTGTCATATATGGTCTTTATTATGTTGAGATAAATACCCTCTATGCCCACTTTCTGGAGGGTTTTTATCATAAATGGTGTTGAATTTTGTCAAAAGCTTTTTCTGCATCTACTGAGATGATTATATGGTTTTTCTCCTTCAATATGTTAATATGGTTTATCACATTGATTGATTTGCGGATTTTGAAGAATCCTAGCATTCCTGGGATAAACCCAACTTTATCATGGTGTATGATCATTGTAATGTGCTGTTGGATTCTGTTTGCTAGAATTTTGTTTAGGATTTTTGAATCTACATTCATCAGTGATATTGGTCTGTAGTTTTCTTTTTTTGTGACATCTTTGTCCAGTTCTGGTATCAGAGTGATGGTGGCATCGTAGAATGTGTTTGGGAGTGTTCCTCCCTCTGCTATATTTTGGAAGAGTTTGAGAAGAATAGGTGTTAGCTCTTCTCTAAATGTTTGATAGAATTTTCCTGTGAAGCCACCTGGTCCTGGTATTTTGTTTGCTGGAAGATTTTTAATCACAGTTTCAATTTCAGTGTTCATGATTGCTCTGTTTATATTTACTATTTCTTCCTGGCTCAGTCTCAGAAGGTTGTGCTTTTCTAAGAATTTATACATTTCTTCCAGGTTGTCCTTTTTTTTTTTTTTTTTTTTTTTGTGGTACACAGGCCTCTCACTGTTGTGGCTTCTCCCGTTGCAGAGCACAGGCTCTGGACACGCAGGTTCAATGTCCATGGCTCACGGGTCCAGCCGCTCCATGGCATGTGGGATCTTCCAGGACTGGGGCATGAACCCATGTTGTCTGCATCGGCAGGCAGACTCTCAACCACTGCACCACCAGGGAAGCCCCAGGTTGTCCATTTTTTGAAATATAGTTGCTTGTAGTAATGTCTCATGGTCCTTTGTATTCCTGCAGTGTCAGTTCTTACTTCTCCTTTTCATTTCTAACCCTGTTGATTTGAGTCTTCTCCCTTTTTTTCTTGATGTGTCTGGCTAATAGTTTAACAATTTTTTTTTTATCTTCTCAAGGAACCAGGTTGTAGTTTTGTTGATCTTTGCTATTGTTTCCTTCATTTCTGTTTCATTGATTTCTGATCTGATCTTTATGATGTCTTTCCTTCTGCTAACTTTGTTTTTTGTTGTTGTTG